>NC_088244.1:28060738-28085738 GCF_036934945.1 Oncorhynchus masou masou
CCATACGCAGGTTGTAAATGAATATGAATGGTTGTATATGATTGTAAATTAAACGGTGCCTGTCGACCTCGTCTCCCTGCCCTGCCTGCGGCTACAGACTAGAACCTACTCTACATCCATCTTGGAGAAACGGACGTTTGGGACTGAGTGTGAACAGAGTGTAAAGGAGAGGAGAGGGTCCTTCATGTGTCATCTCTCTGCCCCTGCTCTTCCATGCCTTGGCCTGAAGTGGGAGTGGAAGAGACCATTTTTCACTTGCTGTTTCGAGGACTCAATGAATTGTCCCTGAAAATCTGTATGGGTTTTCCTTAATCTTTCTCAGATGTGGGATAAAAGATTGTGACAGAAAAGAAGGTATGAATGATTAGCAAATGAGGTCATGTGAAGACACACATCTCAAGGCCCTATAGACACAGAGCACATATATTGTCACAGGCTATAGGATAACAGCACAGGGGGAAGCTGATAGAGGAGGGCCAGGCAGAGAGAGGGGCCCAATCCCCTGGGTGGGTGGGCTAGCTATCTACTGATGGATTGATTAGGTCATCGGCACGGCCCAGACTCAGGGGTCAGAGGTCAGAGGCTCATTATCAACCTGTCACTGTTCTGGACGAAAGGAACAGGACAGGGCTGGTCACGGTGGGTTACTTTCAGTAACATGAGAAACTCAGTACTAACTCTCTCTCTCTCCTTCCACAGTTGTAATAAACACTAGATATTAGGGGTCGATTCAGAGTGCACTGCAATCCACCACTGTCATCACCATGAGGAAAGGAGTGCAGAGGTGAGAGAGGTGAGGACAGGACCAACGTAGGGATTTTAATGGATGCTACTTTTCTCATCTGTGGCCTATTCTGAGAAACTGCTGCTCTGCTTAGAGGGGTAAGCGGGGTGAGAGGACTGAGGGTTTTGAGGGGGTTGAGGGGGGTTAAGTTGCAAGGGTGTGTATAGTACAGTAGAGCAGCAGTGAGAGATGAAAGCATTAGGGGTAAACTGGGGATCACACACAAGGGAAGTGGCACCTCCTTGGTACACAGTGCAAACACACAACCCTGTTAGTAAACACAGCCTGCCTGGGTACACCACCGACAGCAGGCAGGGAGAGGCAAACACACACAGACAAACCCTCACCCTGCCTGGCAACATAATGGTACCCAGGCATCCAGACAGCAGCCCAGCCTTTTCCTGTCACCTCACCTACTCTGGCCAGGATGGATATCCCCTGTTAGCCTGGCAGATGCCAACCCACTGCTGCCAACGGACACCACGGCAGCAGGCAGCAGGCTACCCTGGGCACTGGACAGGGCAGGGTGGATGAGTGTGTGAGGGTATACAGAAGGGGGGCATGGAGGGAGAGGAGAGGGCAGGCTGGGGCTCCAGATGGACCCTAATAGTTGTCTCTTTTGATGTCAACCTCATTCGATCCTAGACTTACACACACACACACACACACACACACACACACACACACACACACACACACACACACACACACACACACACACACACACACACACACACACACACACACCAACCTCATGACCGCTAATCTTCTCACGGAGCTGGGCAGTGATATACACAGCATACAGCTAACCATTATCCTCCTCCATCTCGCCATTTCATTCCTTAAACCACCTCTCTTCAGAAAACAGACCTACCCCATATCTACCCCGAGCCCATTTCAGCAGATTAACTCAGCATACATAAATATTGAACTTCTCTCCCCACTCTCCTCCTACCCGCGGGCTGGCTGCTTGGGCGTACGTGGGTGTGCCAGGTGTGGGCCTCCACCGTGCCAATGTATTACAACCTCTGTTCTCTGGGAGCTGGTCACAAGACAAGAGGGGGGGGGAGTTGTTGTCCAAATCTGGCCTTGACCCCCAGCCACATCCACACACTGGCTTTGAGTCGTCTTGGGCAGCTAAAGAAGGTTGGAAAAGAGTTAGGAGGAGAAAGGGACACTACCGCCCAAATCCTCACTCCTCTTTGTGTCCCTAGGGTCATGTGACCGGCCTGGTATTTCCTCTGTGAATGGAGCAGCCAAACATTGGAAACCAGCAGCTTTTCAGCCCTATACAGTCTCAGCAGAGCTATCCATTGAACTTTTAGTTATTTATAGGGCCTGAATCAATGTGTTTGGTAAACTGAATTATCAACATGTGACTCATTTGATCCCAACCAATCTGGTTTAAACCCACCAAAGAACTGGTGTGTGTGTGTGTGTGTGTGTGTGTGTGTGTGTGTGTGTGTGTGTGTGTGTGTGTGTGTGTTGCTCACAACAGAGACCGTAGCGACAGCTCCACACCAATGCTGTGAATAGATGAGTCACCAGTCCAGTCATTGTGTTGATTTCTGCTGAGTGCTCGGTTTGTCTCCTGCTTTTTTAAGAGGCCATTATAAGCAGGTTTATTACCCACAGTCCTCTAGTGCATTGCCCATAACTGAGCTCCGCCACTCTCCACCGACCCGGAGGGAGGGGAGGCCACAGAGGCACGGCTACGAGAAGCGTCTTAAATGACACTCTACCCCCTATATCGTGCACTAATTTTGACCCGGGCTATAAGCTTCTAGTTAAAAGTAGTGCACTATATAGCGCTCTGGTCAGAAGTAGAACACTATATAGGGGTAGGGTACCATTTGGGAAGCATTACTGACGCACCTGTTTGAAGGGTAGTGAAGTACCCCCTGTACACTTCACATTTCAACAGGCAGTCTAGCAGGGTGATAATCATAGTAAAAACAGTAATATTTCGGTATGAAGGGAAAGCCATGTCAAAGCCCTTCATAATGTCCTATGAACGTTCAGCCCAGATGGCAGTTAAAGGACAAGTCCAAAGGAATAGAGCAGGCTGAGGGGGAGAGCCAAGCGAAAGGCTGTCATTATTTAAACTGATAGTCTCCTCAGGCTTTGTCGCTCTCTCCTCCACCGTTAGGGCACCAAAGTGGCGTCTCTGTCCTACCCGCGCTACCCGCTGACGGAGCACTGTCCTGGGGCATAGCTGGTGTCACGAGGACCCCCTGCCCTGGGGGCCCGGGCTGAGAACACGACCACCAGACCAAAGTTGTGCCCTTGTGATGGAAGTGGCGCTGTCAACTCCACCCTGCAAAACAAGTCCGAGGGCAACTGTGCGGTCACATGGTTCAGAAATGGCCTGGAAAGAGTAGTGTTCCCTGCTGACAGACAAGCCCATGACCCACTTTAAATGGTGCCGTCAGTCCATGTAAAATCACCCTGGTCTGCTAGCCACTATACAGCGCAAAGCACAGACCTGGGCCTCTCTCCTGTCACAATACTACCTCCCACCTCACTGTGGATGGAGAGAGAACAGCACCTCCCATCTCACTGTGGATGGTGAGAGAACAGCACCTCCCATCTCACTGTGGGTGGAGAGAGAACAGCACCTCCCATCTCATTGTGGATGGAGAGAGAACAGTACCTCCAATCTCACTGTGGATGGAGAGAGAACAGCACCTCCCACCTTACTGTGGATGAAGAGAGAACAGTACCTCCCACATCACTGTGGATGAAGAGAGAACAGTACCTCCCACATCACTGTGGATGGAGAGAACAGTACCTCTCACCTCACTGTGGATGGAGAGAGAACAGCACCTCCCATCTCACTGTGGATGGTGAGAGAACAGCACCTCCCATCTCACTGTGGGTGGAGAGAGAACAGCACCTCCCATCTCACTGTGGATGGAGAGAACAGCACCTCCCATCTCACTGTGGATGGAGAGAGAACAGTACCTCCCACCTCACTGTGGATGGAGAGAGAACAGTACTTCCCACCTCACTGTAATTGGAGAGAACAGCACCTCCCACCTCACTGTGGATGGAGAGAGAACAGCACCTCCCACCTCACTGTGGATGAAGAGAGAACAGTACCTCCCACCTCACTGTGGATGGAGAGAGAACAGCACCCCCCACTTCACTGTGGATGGAGAGAGAACAGCACCTCCCAACTCACTGTGGATGGAGAGAGAACAGTACCTCCCACCTCACTGTGGATGGCGAGAGAACAGCACCTCCCACCTCACTGTGGATGGAGAGAGAACAGCACCTCCCATCTCACTGTGGATGGAGAGAGAACAGCACCTCCCACCTCACTGTGGATGGAGAGAGAACAGTACCTCCCATCTCACTGTGGATGGAGAGAGAACAGCACCTCCCACCTCACTGTGGATGGAGAGAGAACAGTACCTCCCATCTCACTGTGGATGGAGAGAGAACAGCACCTCCCATCTCACTGTGGATGGAGAGAGAACAGCACCCCCCACCTCACTGTGGATGGAGAGAGAACAGCACCTCCCACCTCACTGTGGATGAAGAGAGAACAGTACCTCCCACCTCACTGTGGATGGAGAGAGAACAGCACCCCCCACCTCACTGTGGATGGAGAGAGAACAGCACCTCCCATCTCACTGTGGATGGAGAGAGAACAGTACCTCCCACCTCACTGTGGATGGCGAGAGAACAGCACCTCCCACCTCACTGTGGATGGAGAGAGAACAGCACCTCCCATCTCACTGTGGATGGAGAGAGAACAGCACCTCCCACCTCACTGTGGATGGAGAGAGAACAGTACCTCCCATCTCACTGTGGATGGAGAGAGAACAGCACCTCCCACCTCACTGTGGATGGAGAGAGAACAGCACCTCTCATCTCACTGTGGATGGAGAGAGAACAGCACCTCCCATCTCACTGTGGATGGAGAGAGAACAGCACCTCCCACCTCACTGTGGATGGAGAGAGAACAGTACCTAGGGAAAGCTACTGGGGCTCAAAAAGACTCGGTAGCAACCAGACACCAAAAGCTGGTGACTAAATGGTCTATACACTGGACAGATCTCTGCAGCAGCACCTCTCCTCTCTGATGGCTGCCTGGTTAATAACAGTAGTACGATTGTTCAAAGTCGCATGGCTTATCTCCACTGTCAAGTTGGAATTTCTTACAGGGTCTCTTTCCGCCTGCCTTGGCTGAGCTGTGGCAGCAGCAGCGGTAAGCAGCAGTAAGCTGGATGGAATGTGCACTGGGTAGGCTGAGTCTCTGAGTTTCTCCTCTCTCCGGTTTTGATCTCACCGGGCAGGGCAGTGCCAGCAGGAGGGCGCCCAGCACAGCCAGGCAGTGGTGTAGTGGTGCCAGGCGACACCCCTGATCCAGCTCTGAGAGGACTAATCTTCCCTCCTTCCTACACTCCTGCCCTCCTCCACTCTCCACTCCTGCCCTCTGCCACTCCTCCACTCTCCACTCCTGCCCTCTGCCACTCCTCCACTCTCCACTCCTGCCCTCCTCCACTCTCCACTCCTGCCCTCCTCCACTCTCCACTCCTGCCCTCTGCCACTCCTCCACTCTCCACTCCTGCCCTCCTCCACTCTCCACTCCTGCCCTCTGCCACTCCTCCACTCTCCACTCCTGCCCTCCTCCACTCTCCATTCCTGCCCTCTGCCACTCCTCCACTCTCCATGCCTGCCCTCCTACACTCTCCATTCCTGCCCTCTGCCACTCCTCCACTCTCCACTCCTGCCCTCCTCCACTCCTGCCCTCCTCCACTCTCCATTCCTGCCCTCTGCCACTCCTCCACTCTCCACTCCAGCCCTCCTCCACTCTCCACTCCTGCCCTCTGCCACTCCTCCACTCTCCTCTCCTGCCCTCCTCCACTCTCCACTCCAGCCCTCCTACACTCTCCATTCCTGCCCTCTGCCACTCCTCCACTCTCCACTCCTGCACTCTCCACTCCTGCCCTCCTCCACTCTCCATTCCTGCCCTCTGCCCCTCCTCCACTCTCCACTCCTGCCCTCCTCCACTCTCCATTCCTGCCCTCTGCCACTCCTCCACTCTCCACTCCTGCACTCTCCACTCCTGCCCTCCTCCACTCTCCATTCCTGCCCCTCTTCCCCTCCTCCTGCCCTCCACTCTCCACTCCTGCCCTCCTCCACTCTCCATTCCTGCCCTCTGCCACTCCTCCACTCTCCACTCCAGCCCTCCTCCACTCTCCACTCCAGCCCTCCTCCACTCTCCATTCCTGCCCTCTGCCACTCCTCCACTCTCCACTCCTGCACTCTCCACTCCTGCCCTCCTCCACTCTCCATTCCTGCCCTCTGCCCCTCCTCCACTCTCCAATACTCCAGTCCTTCCCTTCAATCTCCTCCTCACATCTCCTCCACTCTGGAAGGAGAAGCTTACTTTCAAAAAGTTCCAACTGGTCAAAACCATTGGTTTTCCAGACAGGGGTTTCACCAAGGCTGTGTAGCATTCATTGGGAATGTAGTATATAGATGCATGAGATGCATGCTCAAAACATGCTCAATGCATGCTCAAAAACATGCTCAATGCATGCTCAAAACATGCTCAATGCATGCTCAAAACATGCTCAATGCATGCTCAAAACATGCTCAATGCATGCTCAAAACAAGATCAAAACATTTTTCAACAAGAATGACAATTATGAAAATAGCGTTTTCGTTTCCATGACAATTAATTGTTACCCAAAATTCCATAATCGTCACAGCCCTAGGGCTGTACCACCCACAGTGGATCCAGGGCAGAACAGGTTATACCAGGCAGAGCAGAGTCCAGGGCTGGTCCCTCAGGGCAGACCTAGCTGTCCAGACCTGGTTTGTCTCCCATCACAGCTGTGACAGGTTCTAGCCAGAGGAGACAGGAAGTGGAGTGGGGCAGGAGGGATGAGGTCACAGAGCAGAGGAAACTGTGATGTCATGACCAACGAGGTGTGATCCCTGTCACAGTGGCACCACATGGCAGACTGTGTGCCCTGACAGACAAAATGAGTCAACTCTAGAATTGGGAACAATGTCGGCATTCTCACATAAGAGATATCAAAGTCTAGTTTAAGATAGACAATTACACTCAATGAAAGCTTCACTGAAGATGAATTGGCTACTGTTGCATGGTGGCTAGAAACTGAGTAGAGGACACAAACAGAAAGTTACAGTACAGAACATCGCTAGAAGAAAAATACTGTGATACACACACAGCCAATGATACCCTGAGGCTCTACAGTACTATTAACAAGATCCTCAGAGAATTGATGGAGAGAGAAAAAAACAGAATGATCAAGGCATCGCTGAAATACAACCGGGCCCAATTAGCAAATTAAAGATTGCAATTAGAAGCTAGCTGTCTGTCCTAGCCAGCTGCCAACATATGGAGCAAAGGTGTGTGAGGGGAGGAAGGAGGAGAGGGAGGGGGACCACCCAACGGCAGAACGTTCCAAAAACACTTGCAACAATTAACAGAGAAATGATGGGGCTAAAAGGCAACTCTGATGGAATAATGTTACATTACTAAAGGAGATGGGCTTTAGGCCTGGTACAGGAAACTAGGGAACGACTGAGAGTCTTTGTTCTTCTTCTCTCCAAGGAGAGAGAAAGAGAGAGAGAGAGAGAGAGAGAGAGGGAGAGAGAGAGAGAGAGAGGGAGAGAGAGAGAGAGAGAGGGAGAGGGAGAGAGGGAGAGAGGGAGAGAGCGAGCGAGAGAGAGAGGGAGAGGGAGAGAGAGCAAGCGAGAGAGAGAGAGAGAGAGAGAGAAAGAGGAGTTGTGTTAGCTAACAACCTGAATGCTAGCAGAGTTTACAGCTCCAGTAGCCTGGAAGCAGCTCATTAGGACAGGATGTGAGGAGCTTGGACATCCTGGCAGTCCCTCTTAATGAACAGCAGTTTGCACCCCAGTTCACACACAGGCCTATTTCATATTCACCTCAGGGCAGGCAACACACACACAGATGCATGTTGGCAGACACACACACACACACACACACACACACACACACACACACACACACACACACACACACACACACACACACACACACACACACACACACACACACACACACACTTGCAGGCATCCACAAAACAGACACATAGACAACAGAAAGCCAATTGAATTGTGGGGACAAGAGCAAAACAGATCAAGAATGACCTGTGACCTGTAATAGCCGTCTGCTCTTAAAACAAGAGTCTTATTATAGTGCTATGATATCATGAGACAGGCTCACAGAGAGTTATCTGGGGTAGAAAAGGGAGATTACCATTGAGATGACTACATAGGAGATACATGGTGCAGATGATGGTACAGATGATGGTGCAGATTACGGTACAGATGATGGTGCAGATTACGGTACAGATGATGGTACAGATGATGGTGCAGATTACGGTACAGATGATGGTACAGATGATGGTGCAGATTACGGTACAGATGATGGTACAGATGATGGTGCAGATTACGGTACAGATGATGGTACAGATGATGGTGCAGATTACGGTACAGATGATGGTACGGATGATGGTGCAGATTACGGTACAGATGATGGTACAGATGATGGTGCAGATTACGGTACAGATGATGGTACAGATGATGGTGCAGATTACGGTACAGATGATGGTGCATATTATGGTACAAATTATGGTGCAGATTACGGTACAGATTACAGTACAGATGATGGTGCATATTATGGTACAGATGATGGTGCAGATTATGGTACAGGTGATGGTACAGATTACGGTACAGTTTACCGTACAAATTACGGTACAGATGATGGTGCAAATTATGGTACAGATGATGGTGCAGATGATGGTACAGATTACGGTACAGATGATGGTGCATATTACGGTACAGATGATGGTGCATATTATGGTACAAATGACGGTGCAGATGATGGTACAAATTATGGTGCAGATTACGGTACAAATTATGGTGCCGATTACAGTACAGATTATGGTGCAGATGATGGTACAAATGATGGTGTAGATTACGGTACAGATTATGGTGCATATTACGGTGCAGATTACGGTACAGATTATGGTGCAGCTGACCATTTTAGACACATCACGTGGGGAAGACTGTGTATGTCTGTGCATAGTGAATGTGACATTGGTTGAATGGGCTCAGAGACAATCACAAGCCTCAGAGCTCTATAACACTCTCTCTCACACTATCTCTCTCTCTTCAGCCTTTAAACATCCCTCTCTCCGTCTCTCTTTATTTTTTTATTTTACCAACCTATTCATCGCTCTAGTGATGACTCTCTACTCCCTCCCTCCCCGTCCCTCCCTTCCACTCTTCTTAAAGCAGCGCTATGAAGCTGGATTCAAGCCAGTGAACAATAAGTTAATATCGCTGTTCCTATTTAACACTCAATCCTTCAGTCTACTAAAACAACCTAACCAACGGACCATTCAGTTCCACTCCGAGGAAACCAAAAGGAAAGAACAGACCTCACGATTATAAGATAAACAATCTATCTGGCTGAATACTCCTGTAAATTAAATTATCTACAGTCTATTTAAAGAGGGAGACAATCGACCCGCATCCAGTTCTGTGCCCTTCATTTCCTGCTTGGCTGTTCCTCATCCCTCCCTCCGTCACAACCCCACCCCTGATGGAATGGCCTTGGCTGCTGCTGCCCTGCATGATCCATTACAGATCCCACCTCGAACTTCAACCTCACTGAACAGTTGGTTTGAGTGGTATATCGTATATATCATGTACCGGTTTATTTGTAAAAAGCCACAGGATGGTTTTTCAATACTGTTAAAACTATTTATTTGAAGTTTTTTAATACATTGGAATTTGTAGATACTTTTTAAATAAAGACTTGTAGGAAAATACCTGCTATACAGGTATACAGGCAGCCTACTGGTTAGAGGGTTGGACTAGTAACCGAAAGGTTGCAAGATCAAATCACCGAGTTAACAAAGTAAAAATCTGTCGTTCTGCCCCTGAACAAGGCAGGTAACCCACTTTTCCTAGGTCGTCATTGAGTTTCTTCTGAACTGATTTTCCTAGTTAAATAAAGGTCAAATAAAAAATGTTAAATGAGGAGATAATTAAGTAGCTATCTAGCTAAGTGGTTAGCTTCTTCCAAAACCAAGCATTTGCTTGGTAACAGCAGATAATCCCCTCCTGGATTAAGAACACTAATGGCTAATATTTGTCTTGTGCGTGCAGCAAACTGTGAGTAGCATTTTTTGTCACTTTAGGTCAGAAACCGTACAAAATGTTCACAATGCGCTCGTTACCATTTAGTTAGCATTCTCTATGGGATTTGACATATATTTGTTAGCATTGCTAACCTTAGGATTACAGTGCATCAGTGTGGTTTGAACCGCACCCCCTGTGTTCAGTGGCGGTATTACAGAATATCCCAGTATGGAACAAGGTCGGTATGAAGGTATGACAATCTGGATACCGCCCAAGAATACTAAAGCGTATTAAACAGTGCAACACACAAATATTTCCCACGCTGCATCCCATCTATTCCCCTTTCTCCTCTCACAAAAGGAGTAGCATCATTGATTATCAGATAGATATAGATGATGGAGGACAGTATTAACTAAAAGACGTCGTGTAAAGAGGTTAAGATTAAAGATTACTTTTAAAAGTAATGTCTCTCCCACCTCATATCTCAGCTAATGAGGTCTAACAACATGATGAAATGACAGGATGATTTTATCGAGGGGGGGTACATGTCATCCCCCTCCAGTTTATCCCTCTAACTGAGCGGTTAGGGAGAAGTTGTTTAGGCTCTAATGCATTTCTGGGACTTTGACTTTTCTGGAGCGCCGGGTCCTTTTAGCCTGCAGTGACCCGTGATCAATAGGTACTTGGCAACAGCACCCGCAGCAGGCTCCTCTCCCCTCCCTTCCTCCTCCCCTTACCCCTTCTCTCCCCTCTCATATCCTCCTCTCCACTCCCGTCCCCTCCTTCTCCCCTCGCCCCTTCTCTCCCCTTCCGTCCTCCTCCCCTAGCCCCTTCTCTCCCCTCCTCCTCTCCCCTCCCCTCCCCTCCCCTCCTCCTCCTCTGTCCCCCCCTCACCCCTCACTCCTCCCCTAGCCCCTTCTCTCCCCTCTCATCTCCTCCTCTCCCCTTCCGTCCTCCTCCTCCTCTCCCCTCCTCCTCCTCTCTTCTCTCTCCCCCCCTCTCATTTCCCCCTCCTCCCCTAGCCCCTTCTCTCCACTCCTCCCCTCCTCCTCTCATCTCCTTCCCTCCCCTCCTCCCCTCCTCTCCTCTGTACTCAGAGGTGGAGTGAGGATGAAGCTAGATTGTTATTGGTTAGCGGTAGCAATAGCAATAGCGGTAGTGCTGCCCGGACTATAGATTGTTACCCAGGTTCTGTGGTTTGGCAGCAGAGGAGACGAGGCCTGGAGAAAACCCATGAGGCCCTGCAGAATAACACAACAGTATCGCTTAACCCTACATCGAGAGCCTGCAAGGAATCCAATCAGCTGCTGCAATAGGTTTCCAATACACCACAGGATATTTCTTTTTCAGGGCTGTTTTAAGGAGTGAATACCCAGGCTGCCTCACTGTGACTATCACCAGATCAAACTGGGAAAACTCAACCATCCTTCTCTGGACTGGTGACACAAAACTGGGAAGAAGAACAGCTGAATGTAAAAAGTGCATCAGCAAAGTGCTTGACATTTCTTTATTTTATCATAATAGGATTTCAACTGCTCAGCAGCACATTAGAACTGGCTCAAGGGCTGAAATATAATTTGCTTCCTGGGAGGGAGAAGAGCAGCCTGCCACCAGACATAGCGAGCCGAGCCCAGCACATCAAACAAATGATGCAACACTGGGGAAAGTCAGCAGCACCATTAGGAGACTGACGGAGTTTTTCTGCTCTCCTGACCTTTTTTTAAACAATGAAATGGTGGTTTAATCTATGTGTGTTTGAAGCTCCTCCAATGAAAACAAAGGCTATCCCACCACACGCCCCTAACTCAGTCAGTACTGTCTCTCTCTCTCTCTCAGTCGGCGAGCTCAGTTCTTTGTCTTGACACATGGAACTTAGCCAGAAGAGAGAATATAGAACAGAATTATCAGTAGAGTAAAACAAAGTTATTGACATGGCTCTGCCAATAATATAATATAATATTAACTGTCTGTCCAATCCTTTGATCCAGTCAACATCCTGTGGCAATGTATTGCACCTCGCACACACTCACACTGGCAGATACAAAATGAGTCTACACACACAAACAGTGACACACAGCAACACCTCTAAAACATGTGTCCACCTCAGAATCAAAAGGATAGAACACAGCTGCCACTTTGTGACATGTGAGAATAGGAATCATGAATAAGAGGAGATAACTGGACTACAGTATTGGAGATAAATGGACTACAGTATTGGAGATAAATGGACTACAGTATTGGAGATAAATGGACTACAGTATTGGAGATAAATGGACTACAGTATTGGAGATAAATGGACAACAGTATTGGAGATAAATGGACCACAGCATTGGAGATAAATGGACTACAGTATTGGAGATAAATGGACTACAGTATTGGGGATAAATGGACTACAGTATTGGAGATAAATGGACTACAGTATTGGAGATAAATGGACTACAGCATTGGAGATAAATGGACGACAGTATTGGAGATAAATGGACTACAGTATTGGGGATAAATGGACTACAGTATTGGAGATAAATTAACTACAGTATTGGGGATAAATGGACTACAGTACTGGGGATAAATGAACTACAGTATTGGAGATAAATGGACTACAGTATTGGAGATAAATGGACTACAGCATTGGAGATAAATAAATGGACAGTATTGGAGATAAATGGACTACAGTATTGGGGATAAATGGACTACAGTATTGGAGATAAATGGACGACAGTATTGGAGATAAATGGACTACAGTATTGGAGATAAATGGACTACAGTATTGGGGATAAATGGACTACAGTATTGGAGATAAATGGACTATAGTATTGGAGATAAATGGACTACAGTATTGGGGATAAATGGACTACAGTATTGGAGATAAATGGACTACAGTATTGGAGATAAATGGACTACAGCATTGGAGATAAATGGACTACAGTATTGGAGATAAATGGACTACAGCATTGGAGATAAATGGACGACAGTATTGGAGATAAATGGACTACAGTATTGGGGATAAATGGACTACAGTATTGGAGATAAATGGACGACAGTATTGGAGATAAATGGACTACAGTATTGGAGATAAATGGACTACAGTATTGGAGATAAATGGACTACAGCATTGGAGATAAATGGACTACAGTATTGGAGATAAATGGACTACAGTATTGGAGATAAATGGACTACAGTATTGGGGATAAATGGACTACAGTATTGGAGATAAATGGACTACAGTATTGGAGATAAATGGACTACAGCATTGGAGATAAATGGACTACAGTATTGGAGATAAATGGACTACAGTATTGGGGATAAATGGACTACAGTATTGGAGATAAATGGACGACAGTATTGGAGATAAATGGACTACAGTATTGGGAATAAATGGACTACAGTATTGGAGATAAATGACTACAGTATTGGGGATAAATTAACTACAGTATTGGAGATAAATGAACTACAGTATTGGAGATGAATGGACTACAGTATTGGGGATAAATGGAACACAGTATTGGAGATAAATGGACTACAGTATTGAGGATAAATGGACTACAGTATTGGAGATAAATGGACTACAGTATTGGGGATAAACGGAACACAGTATTGGAGATAAATGAACTACAGTATTGGAGATAAATGGACTACAGTATTGGGGATAAATGGACTACAGTATTGGGGATAAATGGACTACAGTATTGGGGATAAATGAACTACAGTACTGGGGATAAATTAACTACAGTATTGGAGATAAATGAACTAGAGTATTGGAGATAAATGAACTACAGTATTGGGGATAAATGAACTACAGTATTGGGGATAAATGAACTACAGTATTTGAGATAAATGGACTACAGTATTGGGGATAAATGAACTACAGTATTGGGGATAATGAACTACAGTATTGGGGATAAATGGACTACAGTATTGGCGATAAATGAACTACAGTATTGGGGATAAATGGACTACAGTATTGGGGATAAATTAACTACAGTATTGGAGATAAATTAACTACAGTATTGGGGATAAATGGACTACAGTACTGGGGATAAATGGACTACAGTATTGGGGATAAATGGACTACAGTATTGGAGAAAAATGGACTACAGTATTGGGGATAAATGAACTACAGTATTGGGGATAAATGGACTACAGCATTGGGGATAAATGGACAACAGTATTGGGGATAAATGGACTACAGTATTGGAGATAAATGGACTACAGTATTGGGGATAAATTAACTACAGTATTGGAGATAAATTAACTACAGTATTGGGGATAAATGGACTACAGTACTGGGGATAAATGAACTACAGTATTGGGGATAAATGGACTACAGTATTGGAGATAAATGGACTACAGCATTGGAGATAAATGGACGACAGTATTGGAGATAAATGGACTACAGTATTGGGGATAAATGGACTACAGTATTGGGGATAAATTAACTACAGTATTGGAGATAAATTGACTACAGCATTGGAGATAAATGGACAACAGTATTGGGGATAAATGGACTACAGTACTGGGGATAAATGGACAACAGTATTGGGGATAAATGGACTACAGTATTGGGGATAAATGGACTACAGCATTGGGGATAAATGGACTACAGCATTGGGGATAAATGGACTACAGCATTGGGGATAAATGGACTACAGCTTTGGGGATAAATGGACAACAGTATTGGGGATAAATGGACTACAGTATTGGAGATAAATGGACTACAGTATTGGGGATAAATGGACTACAGTATTGGGGATAAATGGACTACAGCATTGGGGATAAATGGACTACAGCATTGGGGATAAATGGACTACAGCATTGGGGAAAATTTGACTTTTATTTAAAGAAAGTCTTTTAAATAATACGTTGAATGTGCATGTCAAGTACCCACTCACACACGCATATTACCCACTCATGGACATGTAATCTCCAGCCGACTATGACCCTGCCTTCAGGGTAAAGCTGAAGCATTCCTCTTAATTAAATTCCTGGCGGAAGGCACAGGGGCCACAATTAATACAGCCATCAATAATTAGACCTATTGATCACTGAGCCACAGGTGATTGATGGATGAGCTGGAGATGCCTTCATTTATCTTATCAGAATGGAGTAATAGGTTTGGGCAGTATACTGTATATACCATATACCGGGGTATTTGGAAATAGCCATGGGATGGTTTCTCAATAGCGCCAAAAACCTTGAAACTATGTATTTGAAGTTTTGCAATCAATTGAAATATTTGTAGCTACTTTTTAAGTAAATGCCTGCAATGAACTTGTAGAATACGTCAGGAGATAAAGCAGATTGCGTTCTTCATTTTACCTGTCAAATTATTTTACATTGTGAAGCTTACCGTAGTTCCTCAGAACAGTTGAGCCAGTCACGTATTTGTAAATAGCACAATGGGAGAAAAGCGGGAGCAGCTGTGTATTGACAGGGGTCACATTTTATTTTGAATGTCAACAGTGTTTCTTTCTTCAATAGATTGAACAGAAAATACATTAGTGCAACACATTCGGCAGAAAATAGCTTCATTTTCATCAGATGATAACAGAAATGCAACGCTATTTGGCTGGCAGCCAGACAAGTAAATGAGCTTACAATGAAAAGGCAAAAACGATGCATGGCCATCAAAGTTCTGAGGTTTACACCTGTTATAGAAAGAATGTAGCCGGCAACATTTCATGATGTTTGGTTAAAGTTAATCTTGCATTTTACCAGAGAAAAATAGGCTTGCTACTCCTGAGAAAAGAACCAGAGAAAAGTAGCTACACATCACACAGCTACAGCGTGTACACATGCTGTTCCAGAGCCAGTACTGTTCTTCCTTCAGACAAGCATGCGTCAAAATGTTGTTGCATAATGTCTCTCATTCACATTTGCTAGTAAATGTCCCAACTCACAAAAAATGACATTCGGTAGCTCCTACCTATATATGTATAACTTTATAAGCTGAATTGCCTGTCTTTGCAATAATGTGTGCTCATTAGCATATTTAGAAATTAGCACATTTGGAAATTCGCACATTTTGTTTAGCATTCTGGTAATAGACACCCAATTGGCATTTATGCGGGTTTTTTTTGGTGCCCCCTTGTGTACTAAGGATATGAAAATCTGGATACCGCCCAACCCTATAGAGTAATGCTACTGCAATAGACACTGTGGCAAAAAGGTTTGTTTTGCAGTCGCTGGCTAATACAGCCCCTGACTGTATCTAGAAATAGATACAAACAGACTAGCTATTCATATTACTCTAATTAAAAAGAAACCCTGTCCTAACTCAATATTGGCTTGCTTCCCTTCCATATTATGAGTGTGTGTACCTGTGTGTATGTGTGTGTACCTGTGTGTGTGTGTACGCGTGCGAGTACATGTGTGCGCGTGTGTGTGTGTATGTCTGTGTGTGTGTGTGTGCGTGCGTGTGTGTATGTCTGTGCGTGTGTGTGCGTGCGTGTGTGTATGTCTGTGCGTGTGTGTGCGTGTGTGTATGTCTGTGCGTGTGTGTGCGTGCGTGTGTGTATGTCTGTGCGTGTGTGTGCATGCGTGTGTGTATGTCTCTGCATGTGTGTGCGTGCGTGTGTGTATGTCTGTGCGTGTGTGTGCGTGCGTGTGTGTATGTCTGTGCGTGTGTGTGCGTGCGTGTGTGTATGTCTGTGCGTGTGTGTGCGTGCGTGTGTGTATGTCTCTGCGTGTGTGTGCGTGCGTGTGTGTATGTCTGTGCGTGTGTGTGCGTGCGTGTGTGTATGTCTGTGCGTGTGTGTGCGTGCGTGTGTGTATGTCTCTGCGTGTGTGTGCGTGCGTGTGTGTATGTCTGTGCGTGTGTGTGCGTGCGTGTGTGTATGTCTGTGCGTGTGTGTGCGTGCGTGTGTGTATGTCTGTGCGTGTGTGTGCGTGCGTGTGTGTATGTCTGTGCGTGTGTGTGCGTGCGTGTGTGTATGTCTGTGCGTGTGTGTGCGTGCGTGTGTGTATGTCTGTGCGTGTGTGTATGTCTGTGCGTGTGTGTGCGTGCGTGTGTGTATGTCTGTGCGTGTGTGTGCGTGCGTGTGTGTATGTGTGTGCGCGTGAGTTGCTCACAATGCTGGTGTAGAGCTCGGCAGGACACCTCCACCATCCAGCGCTGCACAAATTACCTCATTAAATTGAATTGTATTAAAGCCACTTTTATAAAGTTAACATAGTCCCAGGCCAATTGTTCGCTTGCAAATGACATTAAAGCAACATTTGCCTTTTTCCCTGTCTGCCTGGAGTCTTTCAATTATATCTGGAGGACATTGCAGTCAGGGATTCTAATGAGGAGCGAAGGATTCTGTCACCTGCCTTAGAGACAGCGAGAAGGTCCCAATATTAATGGCGATTTGTCTCTATCTCAGTAATAAGGATGTTTAGAAGCTGCTGCTGCTATCACATGAGTTTGGTTTGGCTCTGTTAGCGAAGGACAGAGGCATTTTCAATGCAGGGCTTAAGCCACTGTAAGCTATTCACATTCAGATCCAGGTCCGTACTATCATAGAGTTATGACTAGGCCCCCTGTCAGGCATGACAGTATGTGTGTGTATTCCCCTTTAAAAAAGTGGCCTTGTGTGTATGATGTGTGTGTGACCCCTGATGTTAGGACACAAATTGCCTGTCATTGTAATCAGCGTTTTGTAGAAGGAAAGTCAAGCCTGACTGCAGCTCCCAGAATGCCTAGGGAGACACACCAGGCAACACCAGCAGGCAGGGCACAGCACAGCACAGCACAGCGGTGGCTAGACTGCAGGCAGAACAGGACAGACAGAACCCAGGGCTTTGAAGAGGAACCAACCAGGCTCTCTGTCTGCTTCCTCTACCCACTACCTCCCCCACCCCACCCCCCAGCTCACATCAGAGCCAGCTACAGCCTAGTCCTACAAGGACAATGTTCATTCGGTGCTTTCAATGAATGATGAATGGCTTTGCCCCCCCCCCCCCCATGTCTCCAAAGCAGAGACCTTTACCTGACCCTGTATCTATAGGAGGGAGACACTGAAGGGATGACGTGTCACTACCAGACTGGAGGAGCAGGAAGCCAGGGACATTGGGGGAACATGTATTATTAAGTAACCATAGTGGTGTTCATCCAATTGCATTCTCTCCCCTCACCCAGGAGGTGAAACACAAAACAACCATTGATTACAACAATATGACTATTGTAATGATAACCCTCTCATGCGTCAGAAGAAAGAACCAACAAAACCCCCTTCACACACTCCTGCCAAACCAGCCGCCGGGGCCAACAGCAATCACACTCAGATGCTTTAACGTGTGGGAGATGACCAAAGCAGCCAGCTAGGGCCTTAAATCTTCTCGTCACGCCTCCATCTGCCACACTACTGGACATACAGAGCCCCTAGCCAACCCCTTCACGGCAGTTGTATTAACCTGGAGCTGGTCCCAGTGACAAGCCAGACTGGCAGCATCCACTCCAGAATGGAGACAAAGCAGGGGGCAGGGAGGCACGAGGGCTCTACAGAGAGGGTTAGTCAGGCCCCTCAGAGCCCCTCAGAGCCAATACAGAGGACCTATCAGGGCTGGAGAGGCTCAGCTCATCTACATGTGAGACAGGGAGGCACGAGGGCTCTACAGAGAGGGTTAGTCAGGCCCCTCAGAGCCCCTCAGAGCCAATACAGAGGACCTATCAGGGCTGGAGAGGCTCAGCTCATCTACATGTGAAAGAGACAGGGAGGCACGAGGGCTCTACAGAGAGGGTTAGTCAGGCCCCTCAGAGCCAATACAGAGGACCTATCAGGGCTGGAGAGGCTCAGCTCATCTACATGTGAAAGAGACAGGGAGGCACGAGGGCTCTACAGAGGGTTAGTCAGGCCCCTCAGAGCCCCTCAGAGCCAATACAGAGGACCTATCAGGGCTGGAGAGGCTCAGCTCATCTACATGTGAAAGAGACAGGGAGGCACGAGGGCTCTACAGAGGGTTAGTCAGGCCCCTCAGAGCCCCTCAGAGCCAATACAGAGGACCTATCAGGGCTGGAGAGGCTCAGCTCATCTACATGTGAAAGAGACAGGGAGGCACGAGGGCTCTACAGAGAGGGTTAGTCAGGCCCCTCAGAGCCAATACAGAGGACCTATCAGGGCTGGAGAGGCTCAGCTCATCTACATGTGAAAGAGACAGGGAGGCACGAGGGCTCTACAGAGGGTTAGTCAGGCCCCTCAGAGCCCCTCAGAGCCAATACAGAGGACCTATCAGGGCTGGAGAGGCTCAGCTCATCTACATGTGAAAGAGACAGGGAGGCACGAGGGCTCTACAGAGGGTTAGTCAGGCCCCTCAGAGCCAATACAGAGGACCTATCAGGGCTGGAGAGGCTCAGCTCATCTACATGTGAGACAGGGAGGCACGAGGGCTCTACAGAGAGGGTTAGTCAGGCCCCTCAGAGCCCCTCAGAGGACCTATCAGGGCTGGAGAGGCTCAGCTCATCTACATGTGAGACAGGGAGGCACGAGGGCTCTACAGAGAGGGTTAGTCAGGCCCCTCAGAGCCCCTCAGAGGACCTATCAGGGCTGGAGAGGCTCAGCTCATCTACATGTGAGACAGGGAGGCACGAGGGATTTTGACCCACACACCATCATTGAACACACACAGAGTACCAACACTATTACCGTCACCATAACAAATATGGGGGAACTTCAGCTTTCTGCACTCTACCTTCTAATTCTTCTATGGCTTCGTTGCTTTGCTCCCACTCCTAATCTCTTTTCTCTCTCCTTTTTCTCTCCTTTTCAATCAATGTATGCCACGAAGCAAAGCCAGAGTCAAGGAACTGGAATAAATAATTGTTTTTATGGGAAGTAACATTACATCAGCAGGGTGCAGGGAAAGAGAGCATTGTGTCACAGACACACAAGTCATATATCAGTACCTAAGTACAGGACCTCAGCCTGACTGATCCTGGCAGTAAGGCTTGCGTGAGAGAGAGAGAGAGAGAGAGAGAGAGAGAGAGAGAGAGAGAGAAAGAGAGAGAGAGAGAGAGAGAGAGAGAGAGAGAGAGAGAGAGAGAGAGAGAGAGAGAGAGAGAGAGAGAGAGAGAGAGAGAGAGAGAGAGAGAGAGAGAGAGAGAGAGAGAGAGAGAGAGAGAGAGAGAGAGAGAGAGAGAGAGAGAGAGAGAGAGAGAGAGAGGAAGAAGGCTGCAGATTTTGTCTTGTTCTCAAGAATTACCTGGCCTTCTAGGCGGCTCAATGAGGATTTAAATAACATCCACTTTTCCTATCCCAACTGTCAAGGTCAATCCTCATTTCCCTGGAAATCTACGCCGCTAGTTCACAGAGAAAACAACTCAATGGCACTTCTATACTGAGCCAAAAGAAGCCTGATGGCAGCCATTTTGCAAGGCTGAGTATAGATGATAAAAAGTCTAACTGTCAAACTGCCGCTTTCTCTCTGTCAGCAGAGGAGAGTTGGAGAGGTGGAGAGGGGGCGAGAGACAGACGTCTCCATGGCGATGACTGTGGAGGGGTACAGGACAGGAGGAGAATGAAGGCCTGAGAGGTCCCGATTAGCCTAATCCTGAAGGACCCCCCTGACAAGGCTTAGGGGAATAATAGCCTTGTGCCTTCTGTTCCGCCGAAACAGATTTGTTTACCGTGCGTTTCCTGCCACAGTGCCTGCTGGGAGGATGGCGCTGTTCCTCTCGTGTACTGAGACAATCTCTAGCAGATTGGGTAGAGGGGAGGCTGAGGCAGGGAGTAGGGTTAACACACGGACATACTTGTTGTCATAGTGAGCTACTTCATATGACACATTACAGACTAGGAGGATTCAGACTCTGTGATGTGAATACTATAATACTGTATCTACAGGTAACTGCCAAAATAAAGGAAACACCAACATAGTGTCTTAATAGGATGTTGGGCACCACAAACCAGAACAGCTTCAATGCACCTCGACATAAATTCTACAAGTGTCTGGAACTCTACTGGAGGAATGCCACACCATTCTTCCACGACAAATTCCATCATTTGGTGTTTTGTTGATGGTGGTGGAAAACAGTGTCTCGGGCACCGATCCAGAATCTCCCGTAAGTGTTCAATTGGGTTGAGATCTGGTGACTGAGACGGCCGTGGCATATGGTTTACATCGTTTACATGCTCATCAAACCATTCAGTGACCACTCGTGCCCTGTGGTTGGGGCATTGTCATCCTATGGGGGCGTAGCCATGGTAGCCATAATAATGGCAAAAAGCTTGCCCGGTATTTTTATACATGACCCTAAGCATGGTGGGAGGTTAATCACTTAATTAACTCAGGAACCACACCTGTGTGGAAGGACCTGCGTTCAATATACTTTGTATCCCTCATTTACTCAAGTGTTCCCATTATTTTGTCAGTAGCATGTATGATATACTGTATGCATTGACGTACTATGAACCACCACCCGCAAGAGAAACAACCTGAATAGAGAACGTAGTTCAGCAGAATCCAGCAGTACATATTGTATGTACAATCATATAGCAGAGTAGAGTCCAGTAATCGCTACCTCAGGTCCAGCCAGAGAACAAACCTCCAGAAACACAGACACTATGAGGAGAAAATACCTCCTAGCCTCACTACCCCCGCACACACACACACCACACACACACACACACACACACACACACACACACACACACACACACACACACACACACACACACACACACACACACACACACACACACACACACACAAAGCTCATAACAGAGCGAATGGAACGGCATCAAACACATGGAAACCACTTGTTTAATGTGTTTGATACCGTTCCACTGATTCCGCTCCGGTCATTAACACGAGCCCAGTCCTCCCCAATTAAGGTGCCACCAGCCTCCTGTGGAATACAATAATTATAATTACCTTCTCCCGGATGCCAATCGCCCTGCTCTGAAGCAAACAGGGATGACTAACTAACAGCAAAAGCACTAGCCTGTCAATCTACTATACCCAAAAGTTTAGTTAGCCTACATATTCTATTCAGCTTTTCATTCTGTGCCAGAAATAAATATTCTAAACAGACTCTGGAACAGTTGTTGGATGATACATAAAGAACAGATTCATGTGACATGATCATTTCCTTTAGAAATTCAGTAAGAAGAAAGAGCTAAAGATGCAACAACTAGCATGGCTTGCTAATATGACTAGGATTGTGTCCGTGGCTGCTGGACAATGAAATAAAGTGATTTGAAAACCAATTGAACATGAGAGAAATAGCCTGGTTTCAATGGCATATGATGAAGTGTTTATAAAATAATTCCCTCGGCATTCCTATGGTCGGAATTAAGCTACTTTGAAACAAGGTAAGACATGCCTCATCAAATGACAAAAAACGTCCAGGTTTAAACTGCGTTTAAGGTTAAATAGTTTCAAAATGTTGACGGCCTCCGCTCAGATTGCAAGGTGGCGACTCCCTCATGTCAGCATCGGTGTGGACATGAGAGGCTGTGGCCAATACGCATATGCTATCACCTACACTGACATGTAGGCAAATTATTTAATTACGTTTCTATACATTCCAGGACTGCTAGTGGGCCTTTCTGACTTCGGTGTTTTGCGCTAAATTATCATTATCTGGCCAATGATGTGGGCCTCGAGAACAAAAATGGGCCGGTGGGGGGCCTCGAGGACAAAAACGGTCCGGTGGGGGGCCTCAAGGACAAAAATGGGCCGGTGGGGGGCCTCAAGGACAAAAACGGTCTGGTAGGGGGCCTCGAGGACAAAAACGGTCTGGTGGGGGCCTCAAGGACAAAATCGGTCCGGTGGGGGCCTCAAGGACAAAACGGTCCGGTGGGGGGCCTCAAGGACAAAATCGGTCCGGTGGGGGGCCTCAAGGACAAAACCGGTCTGGTGGGGGGCCTCAAGGACAAAAACGGTCTGGTGGGGGGCCTCAAGGACAAAACGGTCTGGTGGGGGGCCTCAAGGACAAAAACGGTCTGGTAGGGGACCTCAAGGACAAAAACAGTCTGGTAGGGGGCCTCAAGGACAAAACAGTCTGGTGGGGGGCCTCAAGGACAAAAACAGTCTGGTGGGGGGCCTCAAGGACAAAAACAGTCTGGTAGGGGGCTTCAAGGACAAAAACAGTCTGGTGGGGGGCCTCAAGGACAAAAATGGGCCAGTTTGTCAGAAATGCCAGAGCCGATTTATAGTCCCAGTCCACCCCAGCACACACACACACACACACACACACACACACACACACACACACACACACACACACACACACACACACACACACACACACACACACACACACACACACACACACACACACACACACACACACACAGAGGCATACACCATGAACAAACACACGGTCCTATGTTTAGTCTACTTCTCTTCTCTATTTATTTCTGTTTCACTGCAAGGCTGGACAAACACAAATGCACCTGTGTGTCTTTTTCACGAGCCATTCAGTTTTCCTGCAGCAACTATTAAATGTGTTTTAGGGTCCAGTGAGAAAGGCAGACAGAGGAGAGAGAGAGAAATAGCGAGAATGAGAGACAGGGGGAGAGGAGGGGTGGGGGCTCTGAGGAAAAAGAAAATCATTATGAGGCCGGTCGATATATAGGACGAATGAGTCGTGAAGAAGAGAAAGTAAAACCCTGGGCCTGAAAACTCTGCAGTGTTTCAGTCCAACTCTCTCGTCATGAATCTTCCTCCAGCAGGAGAGGGTGAGATACCTGGTAAATCTGATCACCAACCAAAACTCTCAAATGCAATCTACACCTATGTTATCTCATGATGACCAATTTGACCTCCTTTGTGGTGGGTAAGCAGGTGTATAAAAGTAAACTGTATAGACTAAATGAACATCAGAGACTGAGAGTCAGGGTAGCATGTACTATACATGTGAGAGAGTCAGAGGGGTCTGATTAACACAAAGATGTGTGTTATCCTGACACCAAGCCAGTGAGATGGAAGGTGTGTTTTATACTGACACCAAGCCAGTGAGATGGAAGGTGTGTTTTATCCTGACACCAAGCCAGTGAGATGGAAGGTGTGTTATACTGACACCAAGCCAGTGAGATGGAAGGTGTGTTTTATACTGACACCAAGCCAGTGAGATGGAAGGTGTGTTTTATCCTGACACCAAGCCAGTGAGATGGAAGGTGTGTTATACTGACACCAAGCCAGTGAGATGGAAGGTGTGTTATACTGACACCAAGCCAGTGAGATGGAAGGTGTGTTTTATACTGACACCAAGCCAGTGAGATGGAAGGTGTGTTTTATACTGACACCAAGCCAGTGAGATGGAAGGTGTGTTTTATACTGACACCAAGACAGTGAGATGGAATGTGTGTTATCCTGACACCAAGCCAGTGAGATGGAAGGTGTGTTATCCTGACACCAAGCCAGTGAGATGGAAGGTGTGTTTTATCCTGAAACCAAGCCAGTGAGATGGAAGGTGTGTTTTATCCTGAAACCAAGCCAGTGGGACAGAAGGTGTGTTATCCTGACACAAAGCCAGTGGGACAGAAGGTGTGTTATCCTGACACAAAGCCAGTGGGACAGAAGGTGTGTTATCCTGACACAAAGCCAGTGGGACAGAAGGTGTGTTATCCTGACACAAAGCCAGTGGGACAGAAGGTGTGTTATCCTGACACAAAGCCAGTGGGACAGAAGGTGTGTTATCCTGACACAAAGCCAGTGGGACAGAAGGTGTGTTATCCTGGCACAAAGCCAGTGAGATGGAAGGTGTGTTATCCTGACACAAAGCCAGTGGGACAGAAGGTGTGTTATCCTGACACAAAGCCAGTGTGACAGAAGGTGTGTTATCCTGACACAAAGCCAGTGGGACAGAAGGTGTGTTATCCTGGCACAAAGCCAGTGGGACAGAAGGTGTGTTATCCTGACACAAAGCCAGTGGGACAGAAGGTGTGTTATCCTGACACAAAGCCAGTGGGATGGAAGGTGTGTTATCCTGACACAAAGCCAGTGAGATGGAAGGTGTGTTATCCTGACACAAAGCCAGTGGGACAGAAGGTGTGTTATCCTGACACAAAGCCAGTGGGACAGAAGGTGTGTTATCCTGACACAAAGCCAGTGGGACAGAAGGTGTGTTATCCT
>NC_088244.1:28443238-28505738 GCF_036934945.1 Oncorhynchus masou masou
GACAGAGAGAGAGAGAGAGAGAGGAAGCAGAGAAGTACATAGAGCCAGAGGAGAGAGGGAGAGGGGGCAGATAAGTACATGGAGACAGAGGAGAGAGAGATAGGGAGAGAGAGGAGGCAGATAAGTAAATGGAGCCAGAGGAGAGAGGGAGAGGAGGCAGATAAGTACATGGAGACAGAGGAGAGAGAGAGACACAGGAGGCAGATAAGTACATGGAGACAGAGGAGAGAGAGAGAGAGAGGAGGCAGATATGTACATGGAGACAGAGGGGGGAGAGAGAGAGAGAGAGAGAGAGAGAGAGAGAGGAGGCAGAGAAGTACATGGAGCCAGAGGGGAGAGAGAGGTGCAGATAAGTACATGGAGACAGAGGAGAGAGAGAGAGGAGGCAGATATGTACATGGAGACAGAGGAGTGCGAGAGAGGGGGGCAGATAAGTACATGGAGACAGAGGAGAGGGAGAGAGGAGGCAGATACATACATGGAGACAGAGAAGAGAGAGAGATAGAGAGAGAGGAGGCAGATACGTACATGGAGACAGAGGAGAGAGAGAGAGAGAGGAGGCAGAGAAGTACATGGAGACAAAGGAGAGAGAGAGAGAGGGCAGTGAAGTACATGGAGCCAGAGGAGAGAGAGAGAGAGAGAGAGAGAGGAGGCAGATATGTACATGGAGCCAGAGGAGAGAGAAAGAGAGAGGAGGCAGATAAGTACATGGAGCCAGAGGGGAGAGAGAGAGAGGCAGATAAGTACATGGAGACAGAGGAGAGAGAGAGGGGTGGCAGATAAGTACATTGAGCCAGAGGAGAGAAGAGGCAGATAAGTACATGGAGCCAGAGGAGAGAGAGAGAGAGGAGGCAGATAAGTACATGGAGAGAGAGAGAGAGAGAGGAGGCAGAGAAGTACATGGAGAGAGAGGAGAGAGAGAGAGAGAGAGAGGAGGCAGAGAAGTACATGGAGACAAAGGAGAGAGAGAGAGAGGGCAGTGAAGTACATGGAGCCAGAGGAGAGAGAGAGAGAGAGGAGGCAGATAAGTACATGGAGCCAGAGGGGAGAGAGAGAGAGGCAGATAAGTACATGGAGACAGAGGAGAGAGAGAG
Organism: Oncorhynchus masou masou; assembly: GCF_036934945.1. Taxonomy (NCBI): domain Eukaryota; kingdom Metazoa; phylum Chordata; class Actinopteri; order Salmoniformes; family Salmonidae; genus Oncorhynchus; species Oncorhynchus masou. Next base: position 28,444,333 of record NC_088244.1, read on the forward strand.
AGGTAGATAAGTACATGGAGACAGAGGAGAGAGAGAGAGAGAGAGAGAGAGAGAGAGAGAGGAGGCTGATAAGTGCATGGAGCCAGAGTAGAGAGAAAGAGAGAGGAGGCAGATAAGTACATGGAGCCAGAGGAGAGAGAGAGAGAGGCAGATAAGTACATGGAGACAGAGGAGAGAGAGAGGAGGCAGATACATACATGGAGACAGAGGAGAGCGAGAGAGATGGAAGGCAGATAAGTACATGGAGACATAGGGGAGAGAGAGAGAGGAGGCAGATAAGTACATGGAGACAGAGGAGAGAGAGAGAGAGAGAGAGAGAGGGGAGGCAGATAAGTACATGGAGCCAGAGGAGAGAGAGAGAGGGAGGAGGCAGATAAGTACATGGAGCCAGAGGAGAGAGAGAGAGAGAGTTAGATAAGTACATGAAGACAGAGGAGAGAGAGAGAGAGGCAGATAAGTACATAGAGAAAGAGGAGAGTGAGAGAGAGGAGGCAGATACGTACATGAGACAGAGGAGAGCGAGAGAGAGGGGGCAGATAAGTACATGGAGACAGAGGAGAGAGAGAGACAGGAGGCAGATAAGTACATGGAGACAGAGGAGAGAGAGAGACAGGAGGCAGATAAGTACATGGAGACAGAGGAGAGAGAGAGAGAGGAGGCAGATAAGTACTTGGAGCCAGAGCAGAGAGAGAGAGAGGAGGCAGATAAGTACATAGAGCCAGAGCAGAGAGAGGAGGCAGATAAGTACATGGAGCCAGAGGAGAGAGAGAGAGAGGCAGATAAGTACCTGGAGACAGAGGAAAGAGAGAGAGAGGAGGCAGAAACCTACATGGAGACAGAGGAGAGCGAGAGAGATGGAAGGCAGATAAGTACATGGAGACAGAGGGGAGAGAGAGAGAGAGAGAGAGAGAGAGAGAGAGAGAGAGAGGAGGCAGAGAAGTACATGGAGACAAAGGAGAGAGAGAGAGAGGGCAGTGAAGTACATGGAGCCAGAGGAGAGAGAGAGAGAGAGGAGGCAGATAAGTACATGGAGCCAGAGGGGAGAGAGAGAGAGGCAGATAAGTACATGGAGACAGAGGAGAGAGAGAGAGGTAGATAAGTACATGGAGACAGAGGAGAGAGAGAGAGAGAGAGAGAGAGAGAGAGAGAGAGGAGGCTGATAAGTGCATGGAGCCAGAGTAGAGAGAAAGAGAGAGGAGGCAGATAAGTACATGGAGCCAGAGGAGAGAGAGAGAGAGGCAGATAAGTACATGGAGACAGAGGAGAGAGAGACAGAGAGAGAGAGAGAGAGAGAGGAGGCTGATAAGTGCATGGAGCCAGAGGAGAGAGAGAGAGAGGCAGATAAGTACATGGAGACAGAGGAGAGAGAGAGAGAGGAGGCAGAAACCTACATGGAGACAGAGGAGAGCGAGAGAGATGGAAGGCAGATAAGTACATGGAGACAGAGGGGAGAGAGAGAGAGAGGAGGCAGATAAGTACATGGAGACAGACGAGAGAGAGAGAGAGAGAGGTGGCAGATAAGTACATGGAGACAGAGGAGAGAGAGAGAGGAGGCAGAGAAGTACATGGAGACAGAGGAGAGAGAGAGAGAGAGGAGGCAGAGAAGTACATGGAGACAGAGGGGAGAGAGAGAGAGGAGGCAGATAAGTACATGAGACAGAGGAGAGAGAGAGAGAGAGAGAGAGAGAGAGAGGAGGCAGATAAGTACATGGATACAGAGGAGAGAGAGAGGTGGCAGATAAGTACATGGAGAGAGAGAGAGGGGGAGGAGGCAGATAAGTACATGGAGCCAGAGTAGAGAGAGAGAGGCAGATAATTACATGGAGACAGAGGAGAGAGAGAGGCAGATAAGTATATAGAGAAAGAGGAGAGAGAGAGAGAGGAGGCAGATATGTACATGAGACAGAGGAGAGCGATAGAGTTGGGGGCAGATAAGTACATGGAGACAGAGGAGAGAGAGACAGGAGTCAGTTAACTACATGGAGACAGAGGAGAGAGAGAGAGAGGAGGCAGATAAGTACATGGAGCCAGAGGAGAGAGAGAGAGAGGAGGCAGATAAGTACATGGAGCCAGAGGAGAGAGAGAGAGAGGAGGCAGATACATACATGGAGCCAGAGGAGAGAGAGAGAGAGGCAGATAAGTACATGAAGACAGACGAAAGAGAGAGGCAGATAAGTACATGGAGACAGAGGAGAGAGAGAGAGAGAGAGAGAGAGAGAGAGAGAGAGGAGGCTGATAAGTGCATGGAGCCAGAGGAGAGAGAAAGAGAGAGGAGGCAGATAAGTACATGGAGCCAGAGGAGAGAGAGAGAGAGGAGGCAGATAAGTACACAGAGCCAGAGGAGAGAGAGAGAGAGGAGGCAGATAAGTACATGGAGAGAGAGAGAGAGAGAGGAGGCAGAGAAGTACATGGAGACAGAGGAGAGAGAGAGAGAGAGGGAGGAGGCAGAGAAGTACATGGAGACAAAGGAGAGAGAGAGAGAGGAGGCAGATATGTACATGGAGCCAGAGGAGAGAGAAAGAGAGAGGAGGCAGATAAGTACATGGAGCCAGAGGAGAGAGAGAGAGAGAGGCAGATAAGTACATGAAGACAGACGAGAGAGAGAGAGAGGCAGATAAGTACATGGAGACAGAGGAGAGAGAGAGAGAGAGGCTGATAAGTGCATGGAGCCAGAGGAGAGAGAAAGAGAGAGGAGGCAGATAAGTACATGGAGCCAGAGGAGAGAGAGAGAGAGGCAGGTAAGTACATGGAGACAGAGGAGAGACAGAGAGAGGAGGCAGATACATACATGGAGACAGAGGAGAGCGAGAGAGATGGAAGGCAGATAAGTACATGGAGACAGAGGGGAGAGAGAGAGAGGAGGGAGATAAGTACATGGAGACAGAGAGAGAGAGAGAGAGAGAGAGGCTGATAAGTGCATGGAGCCAGAGGAGAGAGAGAGAGGCAGATAAGTACATGTAGACAGAGGGGAAAGAGAGAGTTAGGAGGCAGATAAGTACATGGAGACAGAGAAGAGAGAGAGAGAGAGGAGGCAGATAAGTACATGGATACAGAGGAGAGAGAGAGAGAGAGGAGGCAGAGAAGTACATGGAGACAGAGGAGAGAGAGAGAGAGAGAGAGAGAGAGAGAGAGAGAGAGAGAGAGAGAGAGAGAGGAGGCAGATATGTACATGGAGACAGAGGAGAGACAGAGAGAGGAGGCAGATACGTACATGGAGACAGAGGAGAGAGAGAGAGAGGAGGTAGATACGTACATGGAGACAGAGGAGAGAGAGAGAGAGGAGGCAGATACATACATGGATACAGAGGAGAGAGAGAGAGAGAGAGAGAGGAGGCAGATAAGTACATGGAGACAGAGGAGAGAGAGAGAGAGAGGAGGCAGATAAGTACATGGAGACAGAGGAGAGAGAGAGGAGGCGGATACATACATGGAGAGAGAGGAGAGAGAGAGAGAGATAGAGAGAGGGGAGGCAGATAAGTACATGGAGACAGAAGAGTGAGAGAGGAGGCAGATAAGTACATGGAGAGAGAGAGAGAGGAGGCAGAGAAGTACATGGAGACAGGGGAGAGAGAGAGAGAGAGAGAGAGGAGGCAGAGAAGTACATGGAGACAGAGGAGAGAGAGAGAGAGAGAGAGAGAGGAGGCAGATAAGTACATGGAGCCAGAGAAGAGAGAGAGAGAGTGAGAGAAAGGGGAGGCAGATAAGTACATGGAGACAGAAGAGAGAGGGAGAGGAGGCAGATATGTACATGGAGACAGAGGAGAGAGGAAGCAGATAAGTACATGGAGCCAGAGGAGAGAGAAAGAGAGAAAGAGAGAGAGAGAGAGGAAGCAGAGAAGTACATAGAGCCAGAGGAGAGAGGGAGAGGGGGCAGATAAGTACATGGAGACAGAGGAGAGAGAGATAGGGAGAGAGAGAGGAGGCAGATAAGTACATGGAGCCAGAGGAGAGAGGGAGAGGAGGCAGATAAGTACATGGAGACAGAGGAGAGAGAGAGAGAGAGGAGGCAGATATGTACATGGAGACAGAGGGGGGAGAGAGAGAGAGAGAGAGAGAGAGAGGAGGCAGAGAATTACATGGAGCCAGAGGGGAGAGAGAGGTGCAGATAATTACATGGAGACAGAGGAGAGAGAGAGAGAGGAGGCAGATATGTACATGGAGACAGAGGAGTGCGAGAGAGGGGGGCAGATAAGTACATGGAGACAGAGGAGAGGGAGAGAGGAGGCAGATACATACATGGAGACAGAGAAGAGAGAGATAGAGAGAGAGGAGGCAGATACGTACCTGAGACAGAGGAGAGCGAGAGAGAGGGGCAGATAAGTACATGGAGACAGAGAAGAGATAGAGAGAGAGAGGAGGCAGATAAGTACATGGAGCCAGAGGAGAGAGAGAGGGGTGGCAGATAAGTACATTGAGCCAGAGGAGAGAGGAGGCAGATAGTACATGGAGCCAGATGAGAGAGAGAGAGAGAGGAGGCAGATAAGTACATGGAGAGAGAGAGAGAGAGAGAGGAGTCAGAGAAGTACATGGAGACAGAGGAGAGAGAGAGAGAGAGAGAGAGAGAGGGCAGTGAAGTACATGGAGCCAGAGGAGAGAGAGAGAGAGAGAGAGAGAGAGAGAGAGAGAGGAGGCAGATATGTACATGGAGCCAGAGGAGAGAGAAAGAGAGAGGAGGCAGATAAGTACACGGAGCCAGAGGGGAGAGAGAGAGAGGCAGATAAGTACATGGAGACAGAGGAGAGAGAGAGAGGTAGATAAGTACATGGAGACAGAGAGGAGAGAGAGAGAGAGAGAGAGAGAGAGAGAGAGAGAGAGAGAGAGGAGGCTGATAAGTGCATGGAGCCAGAGGAGAGAGAAAGAGAGAAGAGGCAGATAAGTACATGGAGCCAGAGGAGAGAGAGAGAGAGGCAGATAAGTACATGGAGACAGAGGAGAGAGAGAGAGAGGAGGCAGATACATACATGGAGACAGAGGAGAGCGAGAGAGATGGAAGGCAGATAAGTACATGGAGACAGAGGGGAGAGAGAGAGAGGAGGCAGATAAGTACATGGAGACAGAGGAGAGAGAGAGAGAGAGAGAGAGAGGAGGCAGATAAGTACATGGAGCCAGGAGAGAGAGAGAGAGAGAGAGGGAGGAGGCAGATAAGTACATGGAGCCAGAGGAGAGAGAGAGAGAGAGTTAGATAAGTACATGAAGACAGAGGAGAGAGAGAGGCAGATAAGTACATAGAGAAAGAGGAGAGAGAGAGAGAGGAGGCAGATACGTACATGAGACAGAGGAGAGCGAGAGAGAGGGGGCAGATAAGTACATGGAGACAGAGGAGAGAGAGAGACAGGAGGCAGATAAGTACTTGGAGCCAGAGCAGAGAGAGAGAGAGGAGGCAGATAAGTACATAGAGCCAGAGCAGAGAGAGGAGGCAGATAAGTACATGGAGCCAGAGGAGAGAGAGAGAGAGGCAGATAAGTACCTGGAGACAGAGGAGAGAGAGAGAGAGGAGGCAGAAACCTACATGGAGACAGAGGAGAGCGAGAGAGATGGAAGGCAGATAAGTACATGGAGACAGAGGGGAGAGAGAGAGAGAGAGAGAGAGAGAGAGAGAGAGAGAGAGAGAGGAGGCTGATAAGTGCATGGAGCCAGAGGAGAGAGAGAGAGAGGCAGATAAGTACATGGAGACAGAGGAGAGAGAGAGAGAGGAGGCAGAAACCTACATGGAGACAGAGGAAAGCGAGAGAGATGGAAGGCAGATAAGTACATGGAGACAGACGAGAGAGAGAGAGAGAGGTGGCAGATAAGTACATGGAGACAGAGGAGAGAGAGAGAGGAGGCAGAGAAGTACATGGAGACAGAGGAGAGAGAGAGAGAGAGAGAGGAGGCAGAGAAGTACATGGAGACAGAGAGAGAGAGAGAGGAGGCAGATAAGTACATGGAGACAGAGGAGAGAGAGAGAGAGGAGGCAGATAAGTACATGAGACAGAGGAGAGAGAGAGAGAGAGAGAGAGAGAGAGGAGGCAGATAAGTACATGGATACAGATTAGAGAGAGAGGTGGCAGATAAGTACATGGAGAGAGAGAGAGGGGGAGGAGGCAGATGAGTACATGGAGCCAGAGGAGAGAGAGAGAGGCAGATAAGTACATGGAGACAGAGGAGAGAGAGAGAGAGGAGGCAGAAACCTACATGGAGACAGAGGAAAGCGAGAGAGATGGAAGGCAGATAAGTACATGGAGACAGACGAGAGAGAGAGAGAGAGGTGGCAGATAAGTACATGGAGACAGAGGAGAGAGAGAGAGGAGGCAGAGAAGTACATGGAGACAGAGGAGAGAGAGAGAGAGAGGAGGCAGAGAAGTACATGGAGACAGAGGGGAGAGAGAGAGAGAGAGGAGGCAGATAAGTACATGGAGACAGAGGAGAGAGAGAGAGGAGGCAGATAAGTACATGAGACAGAGGAGAGAGAGAGAGAGAGAGAGAGAGAGAGAGAGGAGGCAGATAAGTACATGGATACAGAGGAGAGAGAGAGGTGGCAGATAAGTACATGGAGAGAGAGAGAGGGGGAGGAGGCAGATAAGTACATGGAGCCAGAGGAGAGAGAGAGAGGCAGATAAGTACATGGAGACAGAGGAGAGAGAGAGAGGCAGATAAGTATATAGAGAAAGAGGAGAGAGAGAGAGAGAGGAGGCAGATATGTACATGAGACAGAGGAGAGCGATAGAGTTGGGGGCAGATAAGTACATGGAGACAGAGGAGAGAGAGACAGGAGTCAGTTAACTACATGGAGACAGAGGAGAGAGAGAGAGAGGAGGCAGATAAGTACATGGAGCCAGAGGAGAGAGAGGAGGCAGATAAGTACATGGAGCCAGAGGAGAGAGAGAGAGAGGAGGCAGATACATACATGGAGCCAGAGGAGAGAGAGAGAGAGGTAGATAAGTACATGAAGACAGACGAAAGAGAGAGGCAGATAAGTACATGGAGACAGAGGAGAGAGAGAGAGAGAGGAGGCAGATATGTACATGGAGACAGAGGAGAGAGAGAGAGAGGAGGCAGATACGTACATGGAGACAGAGGAGAGAGAGAGAGAGGAGGCAGATACATACATGGATACAGAGGAGAGAGAGAGAGAGAGAGAGAGAGAGAGAGAGAGGAGGCAGATAAGTACATGGAGACAGAGGAGAGAGAGAGAGAGGAGGCAGATAAGTACATGGAGACAGAGAGAGAGAGAGAGAGAGAGAGGAGGCGGATACATACATGGAGAGAGAGGAGAGAGAGAGAGATAGAGAGAGGGGAGGAAGATAAGTACATGGAGACAGAAGAGAGAGAGGAGGCAGATAAGTACATGGAGAGAGAGAGAGGAGGCAGAGAAGTACATGGAGACAGGGGAGAGAGAGAGAGAGAGAGAGAGAGGAGGCAGATACATACATGGATACAGAGGAGAGAGAGAGAGAGAGAGAGAGAGGAGGCAGATAAGTACATGGAGACAGGAGAGAGAGAGAGAGAGGAGGCAGATAAGTACATGGAGACAGAGGAGAGAGAGAGGAGGCGGATACATACATGGAGAGACATGGAGAGAGAGGAGAGATAGAGAGAGGGGAGGCAGATAAGTACATGGAGACAGAAGAGTGAGAGAGGAGGCAGATAAGTACATGGAGAGAGAGAGAGAGGAGGCAGAGAAGTACATGGAGACAGGGGAGAGAGAGAGAGAGAGAGGAGGCAGAGAAGTACATGGAGACAGAGGAGAGAGAGAGAGAGAGAGAGAGGTGGCAGATAAGTACATGGAGACAGAGGAGAGAGAGAGAGGAGGCAGATAAGTACATGAGACAGAGGAGAGAGAGAGAGAGAGAGAGAGAGAGAGGAGGCAGAAACCTACATGGAGACAGAGGAAAGCGAGAGAGATGGAAGGCAGATAAGTACATGGAGACAGACGAGAGAGAGAGAGAGAGGTGGCAGATAAGTACATGGAGACAGAGGAGAGAGAGAGAGGAGGCAGAGAAGTACATGGAGACAGAGGAGAGAGAGAGAGAGAGGAGGCAGAGAAGTACATGGAGACAGAGGGGAGAGAGAGAGAGAGAGGAGGCAGATAAGTACATGGAGACAGAGGAGAGAGAGAGAGGAGGCAGATAAGTACATGAGACAGAGGAGAGAGAGAGAGAGAGAGAGAGGAGGCAGATAAGTACATGGATACAGAGGAGAGAGAGAGGTGGCAGATAAGTACATGGAGAGAGAGAGAGGGGGAGGAGGCAGATAAGTACATGGAGCCAGAGGAGAGAGAGAGAGGCAGATAAGTACATGGAGACAGAGGAGAGAGAGAGAGGCAGATAAGTATATAGAGAAAGAGGAGAGAGAGAGAGAGAGGAGGCAGATATGTACATGAGACAGAGGAGAGCGATAGAGTTGGGGGCAGATAAGTACATGGAGACAGAGGAGAGAGAGACAGGAGTCAGTTAACTACATGGAGACAGAGGAGAGAGAGAGAGAGGAGGCAGATAAGTACATGGAGCCAGAGGAGAGAGAGAGAGAGGTAGATAAGTAAATGGAGCCAGAGGAGAGAGAGGAGGCAGATAAGTACATGGAGCCAGAGGAGAGAGAGAGAGAGGAGGCAGATACATACATGGAGCCAGAGGAGAGAGAGAGAGAGGTAGATAAGTACATGAAGACAGACGAAAGAGAGAGGCAGATAAGTACATGGAGACAGAGGAGAGAGAGAGAGAGAGAGAGAGAGAGGAGGCAGATATGTACATGGAGACAGAGGAGAGAGAGAGAGAGGAGGCAGATACGTACATGGAGACAGAGGAGAGAGAGAGAGAGAGAGGAGGTAGATACGTACATGGAGACAGAGGAGAGAGAGAGAGAGGAGGCAGATACATACATGGATACAGAGGAGAGAGAGAGAGAGAGAGAGAGAGAGAGGAGGCAGATAAGTACATGGAGACAGAGGAGAGAGAGAGAGAGAGAGGAGGCAGATAAGTACATGGAGACAGAGAGAGAGAGAGAGAGAGAGAGAGAGGAGGCGGATACATACATGGAGAGAGAGGAGAGAGAGAGAGATAGAGAGAGGGGAGGAAGATAAGTACATGGAGACAGAAGAGAGAGAGAGGAGGCAGATAAGTACATGGAGAGAGAGAGAGGAGGCAGAGAAGTCCATGGAGACAGGGGAGAGAGAGAGAGAGAGAGAGAGGAGGCAGAGAAGTACATGGAGACAGAGAGAGAGAGAGAGAGAGAGAGAGAGGAGGCAGATAAGTACATGGAGCCAGAGAAGAGAGAGAGAGAGAGAGAGAAAGGGGAGGCAGATAAGTACATGGAGACAGAAGAGAGAGGGAGAGGAGGCAGATATGTACATGGAGACAGAGGAGAGAGAAAGAGAGAAAGAGAGAGAGAGAGAGGAAGCAGAGAAGTACATAGAGCCAGAGGAGAGAGGGAGAGGGGGCAGATAAGTACATGGAGACAGAGGAGAGAGAGATAGGGAGAGAGAGGAGGCAGATAAGTACATGGAGCCAGAGGAGAGAGGGAGAGGAGGCAGATAAGTACATGGAGACAGAGGAGAGAGAGAGAGAGAGAGAGGAGGCAGATATGTACATGGAGACAGAGGGGGGAGAGAGAGAGAGAGAGAGAGGAGGCAGAGAAGTACATGGAGCCAGAGGGGAGAGAGAGGTGCAGATAATTACGTGGAGACAGAGGAGAGAGAGAGAGAGGAGGCAGATATGTACATGGAGACAGAGGAGTGCGAGAGAGGGGGGCAGATAAGTACATGGAGACAGAGGAGAGGGAGAGAGGAGGCAGATACATACATGGAGACAGAGAAGAGAGAGAGATAGAGAGAGAGGAGGCAGATACGTACATGAGACAGAGGAGAGCGAGAGAGAGGGGCAGATAAGTACATGGAGACAGAGAAGAGATAGAGAGAGAGGAGGCAGATAAGTACATGGAGCCAGAGGAGAGAGAGGAGGCAGATAAGTACATGGAGCCAGAGGAGAGAGAGAGAGAGAGGAGGCAGATACATACATGGAGCCAGAGCAGAGAGAGAGAGAGGTAGATAAGTACATGAAGACAGACGAAAGAGAGAGGCAGATAAGTACATGGAGACAGAGAGAGAGAGAGAGAGAGAGAGAGGCAGATAAGAGATGGAGAGAGGAGGCTGATAAGTGCATGGAGCCAGAGGAGAGAGAAAGAGAGAGGAGGCAGATAAGTACATGGAGCCAGAGGAGAGAGAGAGAGAGGAGGCAGATAAGTACACGGAGCCAGAGGAGAGAGAGAGAGAGGAGGCAGATAAGTACATGGAGAGAGAGAGAGAGAGGAGGCAGAGAAGTACATGGAGACAGAGGAGAGAGAGAGAGAGAGAGGAGGCAAAGAAGTACATGGAGACAAAGGAGAGAGAGAGAGAGAGGAGGCAGATATGTTCATGGAGCCAGAGGAGAGAGAAAGAGAGAGGAGGCAGATAAGTACATGTAGCCAGAGGAGAGAGAGAGAGAGAGGCAGATAAGTACATGAAGACAGACGAGAGAGAGAGAGAGGCAGATAAGTACATGGAGACAGAGGAGAGAGAGACAGAGAGGCTGATAAGTGCATGGAGACAGAGGAGAGAGAGAGAGGCAGATAAGTACATGGAGACATCGGAGAGAGAGAGAGGAGGCAGATACATACATGGAGACAGAGGAGAGCGAGAGAGATGGAAGGCAGATAAGTACATGGAGACAGAGGGGAGAGAGAGAGAGAGGCAGATAAGTACATGAAGACAGACGAGAGAGAGAGAGAGGCAGATAAGTACATGGAGACAGAGGAGAGAGAGAGAGAGGCTGATAAGTGCATGGAGACAGAGGAGAGAGAGAGAGGCAGATAAGTACATGGAGACATCGGAGAGAGAGAGAGGAGGCAGATACAAACATGGAGACAGAGGAGAGCGAGAGAGATGGAAGGCAGATAAGTACATGGAGACAGAGGGGAGAGAGAGAGAGGAGGCAGATAAGTACATGGAGACAAAGGAGAGAGAGACAGAGAGAGAGAGAGAGAGAGAGAGAGAGGAGGCTGATAAGTGCATGGAGCCAGAGGAGAGAGAGAGAGAGGCAGATAAGTACATGGAGACAGAGGGGAGAGAGAGAGTTAGTAGGCAGATAAGTATATGGAGACAGAGAAGAGAGAGAGAGAGAGAGAGAGGAGGCAGATAAGTACATGGATACAGAGGAGAGAGAGAGAGAGGAGGCAGAGAAGTACATGGAGACAGAGGAGAGAGAGAGAGGAAGCAGAGAAGTACATGGAGACAGAGGGGAGACAGAGAGAGAGGAGGCAGAAAAGTACATGGAGACAGAGGAGAGAGAGAGAGAGAGGAGGCAGATAAGTACATGGATACAGAGGAGAGAGAGAGGTGGCAGATAAGTACATGGAGCCAGAGGAGAGAGAGAGAGGGGGAGAAGGCAGAGAAGTACATGGAGACAAAGGAGAGAGAGAGAGAGAGAGGGCAGTGAAGTACATGGAGACAAAGGAGAGAGAGAGAGAGAGGAGGCAGATACGTACATGGAGCCAGAGGAGAGAGAGAGAGAGGCAGATAAGTACATGAAGACAGACGAGAGAGAGAGAGAGAGAGGAGGCTGATAAGTGCATGGAGCCAGAGGAGAGAGAAAGAGAGAGGAGGCAGATAAGTACATGGAGACAAAGGAGAGAGAGAGAGAGGAGGCAGATACCTACATGGAGACAAAGGAGAGAGAGAGAGATAGAGAGAGAGAGAGAGAGAGAGAGAGAGAGAGAGAGGAGGCTGATAAGTGCATGGAGCCAGAGGAGAGAGAAAGAGAGAGGAGGCTGATAAGTACATGGAGACAGAGGAGAGAGAGAGAGAGGAGGCAGAGAAGTACATGGAGACAGAGGAGAGAGAGAGAGAGGAGGCAGAGAAGTACATGGAGACAGAGGAGAGAGAGAGAGAGAGGAGGAAGATAAGTACATGGAGACAGAGGAGAGAGAGAGGGGGAGGAGGCAGATAAGTACATGGAGCCAGAGGAGAGAGAGAGAGAGGCAGATAAGTACATGGAGACAGAGGAGAGAGAGAGAGAGGCAGATAAGTACATGGAGACAGAGGAGAGAGAGAGAGAGAGAGAGAGAGAGGAGGCAGATAAGTACATGGATACAGAGGAGAGAGAGAGAGGAGGCAGAGAAGTACATTGAGACAGAGGAGAGAGAGAGAGAGGAGGACGAGAAGTACATGGAGACAGAGGAGAGAGAGAGAGAGAGGAGGCAGATAAGTACATGGAGACAGAGGAGAGAGAGAGGGGGAGGAGGCAGATAAGTACATGGAGCCAGAGGAGAGAGAGAGAGGCAGATAAGTACATAGAGACAGAGGAGAGAGAGAGAGGCAGATAAGTATATAGAGAAAGAGGAGAGAGAGAGAGGAGGCAGATATGTACATGAGACAGAGGAGAGCGATAGAGTTGGTGGCAGATAAGTACATGGAGACAGAGGAGAGAGAGACAGGAGTCAGTCAACTACATGGAGACAGAGGAGAGAGAGGAGGCAGATAAGTACATGGAGCCAGAGGAGAGAGAGGAGGCAGATAAGTACATGGAGCCAGAGGAGAGAGAGAGAGAGAGAGAGAGAGAGAGAGAGAGAGAGAGAGAGAGGAGGGCTGATAAGTGCATGGAGCCAGAGGAGAGAGAAAGAGAGAGGAGGCAGATAAGTACATGGAGCCAGAGGAGAGAGAGAGAGAGGAGGCAGATACGTACATGGAGCCAGAGGAGAGAGAGAGAGAGAGGAGGCAGATAAGTACATGGAGAGAGAGAGAGAGAGGAGGCAGAGAAGTACATGGAGACAGAGGAAAGAGAGAGAGAGAGAGGAGGCAGAGAAGTACATGGAGACAAAGGAGAGAGAGAGAGAGAGAGGAGGCAGACATGTACATGGAGCCAGAGGAGAGAGAAAGAGAGAGGAGGCAGATAAGTACATGGAGCCAGAGGAGAGGGAGAGAGAGGCAGATAAGTACATGGAGACAGAGGAGAGAGAGAGAGAGGAGGCAGATACATACATGGAGACAGAGGAGAGCGAGAGAGATGGAAGGCAGATAAGTACATGGAGACAGAGGGGAGAGAGAGAGAGGAGGCAGATAAGTACATGGAGACAAAGGAGAGAGAGACAGAGAGAGAAAGAGGAGGCAGATAAGTACATGGATACAGAGGAAAGAGAGAGAGAGGAGGCAGAGAAGTACATGGAGACAGAGGAGAGAGAGAGAGAGAGAGGAGGCTGATAAGTGCATGGAGCCAGAGGAGAGAGAGAGAGAGGCAGATAAGTACATGGAGACAGAGGGGAGAGAGAGAGTGAGGAGGCAGATAAGTACATGGAGACAGAGAAGAGAGAGAGAGAGAGAGAAAGAGGAGGCAGATAAGTACATGGATACAGAGGAGAGAGAGAGAGAGGAGGCAGAGAAGTACATGGAGACAGAGGAGAGAGAGAGAGGAGGCAGATAAGTACATGGAGACAGAGGAGAGAGAGAGAGAGAGAAGAGGCAGATAAGTACATGGATACAGAGGAGAGAGAGAGGTGGCAGATAAGTACAAGGAGCCAGAGGAGAGAGAGAGAGGGGGAGGAGGCAGAGAAGTACATAGAGACAAAGGAGAGAGAGAGAGAGAGAGAGAGAGAAGGCAGTGAAGTACATGGAGACAAAGGAGAGAGAGAGAGAGAGAGAGAGGAGGCAGATACGTACATGGAGCCAGAGGAGAGAGAGAGAGAGGCAGATAAGTACATGAAGACAGACGAGAGATAGAGAGAGAGGCAGATAAGTACATGGAGACAGAGGAGAGAGAGAGAGAGAGAGAGAGAGAGAGAGAGAGAGAGAGAGAGAGAGAGAGAGAGAGAGAGAGGAGGATGATAAGTGCATGGAGCCAGAGGAGAGAGAAAGAGAGAGGAGTCAGATAAGTACATGGAGCCAGAGGAGAGAGAGAGAGAGAGTTAGATAAGTACATGGAGACAGAGGAGAGAGAGAGAGAGGAGGCAGATACATACATGGAGACAGAGGAGAGCGAGAGAGCTGGAAGGCAGATAAGTACATGGAGACAGAGGGGAGAGAGAGAGGCGGCAGATAAGTACATGGAGACAGAGGGGAGAGAGAGAGAGAAGGCAGATAAGTACATGGAGACAGAGGAGAGAGAGAGAGAGAGAGAGAGAGAGAGGAGGCAGATAAGTACATGGATACAGAGGAGAGAGAGAGGTGGCAGATAAGTACATGGAGCCAGAGGAGAGAGAGAGGGGGAGGAGGCAGATAAGTACATGGAGCCAGAGGAGAGAGAGAGAGGCAGATACATACATGGAGCCAGAGGAGAGAGAGAGAGAGGCAGATAAGTACATGAAGACAGACGAGAGAGAGAGGCAGATAAGTACATGGAGACAGAGGAGAGAGAGAGAGAGAGGAGGCTGATAAGTGCATGGAGCCAGAGGAGAGAGAAAGAGAGAGGAGGCAGATAAGTAAATGGAGCCAGAGGAGAGAGAGAGAGAGGAGGCAGATAAGTACATGGAGAGAGAGAGAGAGAGGAGGCAGAGAAGTACATGGAGACAGAGGAGAGAGAGAGAGAGAGAGGAGGCAGAGAAGTACATGGAGACAAAGGAGAGAGAGAGAGAGGAGGCAGATATGTACATGGAGCCAGAGGAGAGAGAAAGAGAGAGGAGGCAGATAAGTACATGGAGCCAGAGGAGAGAGAGAGAGAGGCAGATAAGTACATGAAGACAGATGAGAGAGAGAGAGAGTTGCAGATAAGTACATGGAGACAGAGGAGAGAGAGAGAGAGAGGCTGATAAGTGCATGGAGCCAGAGGAGAGAGAGAGGCAGATAAGTACATGGAGACAGAAGAGAGAGAGAGAGAGAGGAGGCAGATACATACATGGAGACAGAGGAGAGCGAGAGAGATGGAAGGCAGATAAGTGCATGGAGCCAGAGGAGAGAGAGAGAGAGAGGCAGATAAGTACATGGAGACAGAGGGGAGAGAGAGAGTGAGGAGGCAGATAAGTACATGGAGACAGAGAAGAGAGAGAGAGAGAGAGAGAGAGAGAGAGGAGGCAGATAAGTACATGGATACAGAGGAGAGAGAGAGAGAGGAGGCAGAGAAGTACATGGAGACAGAGGAGAGAGAGAGAGAGGAGGCAGAGAAGTACATGGAGACAGAGGGGAGACAGAGAGAGAGGAGGCAGATAAGTACATGGAGACAGAAGAGAGAGAGAGAGAGAGAGAGAGAGAGAGGAGGCAGATAAGTACATGGATACAGAGGAGAGAGAGAGGTGGCAGATAAGTACATGGAGCCAGAGGAGAGAGAGAGAGGGGGAGGAGGCAGATAAGTACATGGAGCCAGAGGAGAGAGAGAGAGAGAGGCAGATAAGTACCTGGAGACAGAGGAGAGAGAGAGAGGCAGATAAGTATATAGAGAAAGAGGAGAGAGAGAGGAGGCAGATATGTACATGAGACAGAGGAGAGCGATAGAGTTGGGGGCAGATAAGTACATGGAGACAGAGGAGAGAGAGAGAGGAGGCAGATAAGTACATGGAGCCAGAGGAGAGAGAGGAGGCAGATAAGTACATGGAGACATAGGAGAGAGAGAGAGAGAGAGAGAGGAGGCAGATAAGTACATGGAGCCAGAGGAGAGAGAGAGAGAGAGAGAGGAGGCAGAGAATTACATGGAGCCAGAGGAGAGAGAGAGAGAGCGAGAGAGGAGGCAGAGAAGTACATGGAGCCAGAGGAGAGAGAGAGAGGGAGAGAGAGAGAGAGGAGGCAGAGAATTACATGGAGACAGAGAGAGAGAGAGAAAGGAGGCAGAGAATTACATGGAGCCACTGGAGAGAGAGAGAGAGAGAGAGAGAGAGAGAGAGAGAGAGAGAGAGAGAGAGGAGGCAGATAAGTACATGGAGCCAGAGGAGAGAGAGAGAGAGAGAGAGAGAGAGAGTGAGAGAGAGAGAGAGAGAGAGAGAGAGAGAGAGAGAGAGAGAGAGGAGGCAGATAAGTACATGGAGCCAGAGGAGAGAGAGAGAGAGAGTGGGCAGATAAGTACATGGAGCCAGAGGAGAGAGAGAGAGAGAGAGAGAGAGAGAGAGAGAGAGAGAGAGAGAGAGAGAGAGACAGGAGGCAGAGAAGTACATGGAGCCAGAGGAGAGAGAGAGGGGTGGCAGATAAGTACATGGAGCCAGAAGAGAGAGAGAGAGAGAGGTTGCAGTTAAGTACATGGAACCAGAGGAGAGAGAGAGAGAGAGGGGTGTAAGATAAGTACATGGAGCCAGAGGAGAGAGAGAGAGAGAGAGAGAGGAGGCAGAGAAGTACTTGGAGGCAGAGGAGAGAGAGAGGGGTGGCAGATAAGTACATGGAGCCAGAGGAGAGAGGAGGCAGATAAGTACATGGAGCCAGAGGAGAGAGAGAGAGAGAGAGGAGGCAGAGAAGTACTTGGAGGCAGAGGAGAGAGAGATGGGTGGCAGGTAAGTACATGGAGCCAGAGGAGAGAGGAGACAGATAAGTACATGGAGCCAGAGTAGAGAGAGAGAGAGAGAGAGAGAGAGGATGAAGATAAGTACATGGAGCCAGAGGAGAGAGAGAGAGAGAGAGAGAGAGAGAGAGGGGAGGCAGATAGGTACATGGAGCCAGGAGAGAGAGAGAGAGATAGGGGAGGCAGATAAGTACATGGAGCCAGAGAGAGAGAGAGAGAGAGAGAGAGAGAGAGAGAGAGAGAGAGAGAGAGAGAGAGAGGTGAGGCAGATAAGTACATAGAGCCAGAGGAGAGAGGGAGAGGAGGCAGATAAGTACATGGAAACCGAGGAGAGAGAGATAGGGAGAGAGAGTAGGCAGATAAGTACATGGAGACAGAGGAGAGATAGAGAGGAGGCAGATAAGTACATGGAGCCAGAGGAGAGAGAGAGAGAGAGAGAGAGAGAGAGAGAGAGAGAGAGAGAGAGGGAGAGAGGAGGCAGATAAGTACATGGAGCCAGAGGAGAGAGGGAGAGGAGGCAGATAAGTACATGGAGACAGAGGAGAGAGAGAGGAGGCAGAGAAGTACATGGAGAGAGAGGAGAGAGATATAGATAGAGAGAGGAGGCAGACAAGTACATGGAGACAGAGGAGAGAGAGAGAGAGAGAGAGAGGAGGCAGATAAGTACATGGAGCCAGAGAGAGAGAGAGAGAGAGAGAGAGAGAGAGAGAAGGCAGATAAGTACATGGAGCCAGAGGAGAGAGGGAGAGGAGGAAGATAAGTACATGGAGACAGAGGAGAGAGAGTTAGGGAGGGAGAGGAGGCAGATAAGTACATGGAGACAGAGGAGAGAGAGAGAGAGAGAGGAGGAAGATAAGTACATGGAGACATAGGAGAGACAGAGGAGAGAGAGAGAGGAGGCAGATAAGTACATGGAGACAGAGGAGAGAGAGAGAGAAAGAGAGGAGACAGAGGAGAGAGAGAGAGGAGACAGAGGAGAGAGAGAGGAGGCAGATAGGTATATGGAGACAGAGGAGAGAGAGAGAGGAGACAGAGGAGAGAGAGAGAGAGAGAGAGAGGAGGCAGATAAGTACATGGAGACCGAGGAGAGAGAGAGGAGACAGAGGAGAGAGAGAGAGGAGGCAGATAAGTACATGGAGACAGAGGAGAGAGAGAGGAGGCAGATAATTACATGGAGAGAGAGGAGAGAGAGGTATATAGAGAGAGGAGGCAGATAAGTACATGGAACCAGAGGAGAGAGAGAGAGAGAGAGAGAGAGAGAGAGAGAGAGAGAGAGAGAGAGAGAGGAGGCAGATATGTACATGGAGCCAGAGGAGAGAGAGAGAGAGAGAGAGAGAGAGAGATGCAGATAAGTACATGGAGAGAGAGAGAGAGAGAGGAGGCAGATAAGTACATGGAGAGAGAGAGAGAGAGGAGGCAGATAAGTTTCTGGAGCCAGAGGAGAGAGAGAGAGAGAGAGAGAGAGAGAGAGAGGAGGCAGATAAGTACATGGAGAGAGAGAGAGAGGAGGCAGATAAGTACATGGATAGAGAGAGAGAGAGAGAGGAGAAGGATAAGTACATGGAGACAGAGGAGAGAGAGAGGAGGCAGATAAGTACATGGAGAGAGAGAGAGAGAGAGAGGAGGCAGATAAGTACATGGATAGAGAGAGAGAGCGAGGAGGCAGATAAGTACATGGAGACAGAGGAGAGAGAGAGATGAGGCAGATAAGTACATGGAGACAGAGGAGAGAGAGAGGAGGCAGATAAGTACATGGAGACAGAGGAGAGAGAGACAGGAGGCAGATAAGCACATTGAGAGAGAGAGAGAGAGAGAGAGAGAGAGAGAGAGAGAGAGAGAGAGGAGGCAGATAAGTACATGGAGACAGAGTAGAGAGAGAGAGGAGGCAGATAAGTACATGGAGAGAGAGAGAGGAGGCAGATAAGTACATGGAGACAGAGGAGAGAGAGAGAGGAGACAGATAAGTACATGGAGAGAGACAGAGAGGATGCAGATAAGTACATGGAGAGAGAGAGAGGAGGCAGATAAGTACATGGAGAGAGAGAGAGAGTGAGAGAGAATGCAGATAAGTACATGGAGAGAGAGAGAGAGAGAGAGGAGGCAGAGAAGTACATGGAGACAGAGGAGAGAGAGAGCAAGAAAGAGAGGAAGTAGGGATCGAGCAGAAGAGAGAGGGAGAGACACAGAGCCCGGTATGTAAGGGAGAAGAGAGAGGGGGAGAAAGCGAGTCAGGGATTGAGCAGTGGAGTGAGAGTGAAGTTCTGTGAGAGGAGGGCTGAGAGCCCCAGCTGGGTCCTGGTATCTGTGTGGTCTGGTCTGGTCCGGCTTTGTATGTGGTGCTGTTGGGAAACAGGCCTAACTCACCACAGCACGCAGACCCACAGTAATGCTATGTTGCTTTCAGCTTCACATGCAACCAGAACAGAGCAAGAATGCAAGATCTCCTCCATGTCCAATTCACCTCCCTCTCTCCATCCACCCCTGCCTTTTGCCCAGGCTGCAGATGCTTGCCTGGGCCTGGGTTCAAATCTCTCTCTTTGAGGCCATATCCAATGATTGTAGCAGACAGAGCTCTTAGCTCAAGGACATAGTGGTGGGTTTAACAGCATGCTTGGATGGTTCTGCACCTTGTATGAGAGGCCATAATAGATGAGCCACACAAGAGGATGTTTAACATCTCCACAGGACTGATTCTTGGGTTAAAATCTGGTATATAATATCCCCTCTGATGTCATAAACTGGATCACATGGTCAAACCGTGGTTGACCACAGGTCTGATCGACCTGGTCTGGTCCTGAGAGTTTAGAAAGTTGAGTTGAGAGGTCATGGTGGACAACGCCGGATAGTCCTGGTGGTGATGTAAGAGCAAACATTACCCTCTGAACTTAGTAATGTAACAATGCTGCTGCTCAC
Source organism: Oncorhynchus masou masou (assembly GCF_036934945.1). Classification (NCBI taxonomy): domain Eukaryota; kingdom Metazoa; phylum Chordata; class Actinopteri; order Salmoniformes; family Salmonidae; genus Oncorhynchus; species Oncorhynchus masou. The sequence goes on from NC_088244.1 coordinate 28,463,664, forward strand.
TCAGAGGAGAGCTACTCTGTTACATCAAATGGAACACATCTGCCTGCTGTTGGAGAAAATAACAATTGGAAACACATTTGATTCTATTATGGCTTTGTTTCACGAAGCAGGAGGAACTGGAACTCAAGCAGAAGAAAAACGTTAATAAAACATAAAGCGGTGTTGAGAAGGCGATCTTAAAGGGCCGGTGCTCCTTTCCTCCTGTAGAGCCACCAGGCGCTTGGGCTGGAGCAGCCAGGCCACCGCAGAGGGCCCCCAACCCCATCTGCTTTTGTAGGTCACCATTACATCAGCAGGTTTATGGAAAAGACTTAAGAAACACTTAGTCTTGACCTACTTTTAGAATGTGAATGTGCGCAATTCTCTGGTTTCTCACCATTCGTCACTGTATCAATGACGAATAAGTTGTGTTTTGAGCGAGGTTACCTTGGTTTCCAGTAATAAATAAGAGACCAATTGTGGACGAGCAGACTAGGATAACCACTTGATGAAGGTCAAAATTATTATGTAAGAAGCTATGAATATATTTGATAGGTGCACATAATGTATGTGAAGGGGTTGGGACTAGGGGCTGTGGGGGAAGTGAGCTCTCAGACAGACCTGGAGGAGGAGTGTTTGGGTCTGGCGTTATGTGATGAATGACTCCATGTTGACTGGTCGGTCCCAAGGGTTAAGTACTGACTCTGGCCTCTCCGGGAGCAGTGCGCCACAAAGGTAATGTTTTTCTCTCCCCTACAGGGTCAAGCTCAACTAGAGCATATGGTTGTCTACACATATACTCTCTCTCGCACACACACACACACACACACACACACACACAGTACAAATCATATTTTATTGGACACATACACATTAAGTAGATATTGCTGGGTGTAGTAAATTGCTTGTGTTTCTAGATCCAACCGTGCAGTAATATCTAGCAATTCACAACAATACACATAAACCTGAAAGTAAAAGAATTAAGAAACGTATAAATATTAGGACGAGCAATGTCAGAGTCTGGAGCATATACAGTATGTGTGATGGGAAGTATAGACATTATGTACAGTATGGGGATAGAATATGTAGTATATCTAGAATACATAGGATAGAATAGTATATATACATACAGCAATAGTTGAATAGGATATAGAATACAGTATATACATATGAGTAAAACAGTATGTAAACATTATTAAAGTGACTGGTGTTCAATGTCTATGTACATAGGGCAGCATTCTCTAAGGTGCAGGGTTGAGTAACCGGGTGGTTGCCGGCTAGTGATAGGGACTAAGTTCAGGGCAGGGTACTGGGTGGAGGCTGGCTCGTGATGGCTATTTAGCAGTCTGATGGCCTTGAGATAGCAGCTGTTTTTCAGTCTCTCGGTCGCAGCTTTGATGCACCTGACCTCTCCTTCTGGATGATAGCGGGGTGAACAGGCCGTGGCTAGGGTGGTTGATGTCAATGATATTTTTGGCCTTCCTGTGATATCGGGTGCTCTAGGGGTACTGGAGGGTAGGCAGTGTGCCCCCGGGGATGTGTTGGGGTGGGGGGCACCACACTCTGGGGAGCAGAAACACACCATTCTCTTCTCTGGTCCTACTGTCCTCCTAATGTTGATGTATCAACACGCTATTAATTCACCTTGATTGTGATCACCTGCTTAGGTCAGTGCACATTAGCTCTCATTATTTTATCCCAGTAGACATTGCTGTAGGCTACCTCTGGTCAGGGAAAAATTTCCTTTTCCCTGTGACTGAAATTCCCATGGAGAGAGAGAATGTGGGGAAAACGGGGGATCATCGAGGAAGGAACATGGCAGCCAGGAACCAGAGGATGGGTTTTACAGGGGCCAGTAAGGCCAGTTGTCTCAGGGAATGTGGTGGCTGATTGGGAAGTGTTCTCCTCATCGTCTGGTCGAGCCTTGACTAAACATAGAGGAGGAAAAAGGAAGGGTTTTAGGAAGGCATCAGAATATGCTTTGGTTTGGAGACAAATGTGCTTTAGACACAGTAAGACATTTGTGAGTGTACGTGTGTGTGCGTGGGTTTGAGGGTTGATGGGAGATTTGCTGTTCCAGTCAGCTGTGGCCTGTCTGTCAGAGACACAGCCATTTCAGGGCCTCAGCTTAGTAAACATTGATTTTTCAAAATAATGATCAAAACATCAAGCGAACATGGATATTTAAGAGATTTGGCAGATTAGCACAGTTGGTAAATACCATATGAACACACACAAGAGATAATGCACAGTACCCTCAACAAATTAAGCATATAACAACCTCCGTCCAATCCCCCAAAATTATATTAAATCCCCTGGGGGGGGGGGTGCAGACAGATATGCTGAGTGGGATGAGGAACAACTCATCACAGAGTGAAAAAAAGGGTGTGGAGGGGTCAGAGCTGAGGAATGAGTGGTGGTAGAGGTGATGGTGTTAGAGAGGTGAGTTACATTGGAGGAGAAGTTCAGAGGAGCGGGACCTCTGGCTTTCTCATCCAATGGGTTTTGAGAAGGAGATGAGGAGAGAGGATGTGAGTAGTATGCAATTGAGATCGTCTCATTTACCCTACTACCTTTCTCTTCCCACCACCCCCACCTGCATGAACACAATTTCAAAGAGCAGTTGCATGTGTGCAGCATTATGACAACTCTATTACAAAGAAACAGAGGGTAGGAGCATCATAACGTAACAACCTTCAGATTGAGCGGTGGATGCATATCTAAGGATCTTTGTGGTGTGTGGTCAGGTGAGCAGAGGCGGACGGCAGGGGGTGGTGGGGCTTAGAGTTCTGGTAGAATGCACCAGCACACAGCCGGAAGCCAACACATTGTCAACATAGACCCCCATCCTCTTCTCGTCACTCTAATGCATGCTGTAACGCTCATCTCTTCACTCCCACTATCTTCTCAATCTGTGCCTCTCTAGTATTCTGTCTTTCTTCCTTCTCTCACACCTCTCTTTCACTCTCACATTCTGAGAAAATGAATTATAGTGGGTTCTCTGGAGTCGGAGGAATTCTGCAACTGCATAGAGACACTGCTGATGAAGCAATCTACCCTGTCACACACAAAGATATGGGCATTTTAAGAACAAAAATACACAGTACTCGTGCATACGGTTTCTCGCAGACTATCACCACTCCCTTTTGAGGAAACTTTCTGCAGAGGGAATGCTTTCCGAGGGGGAGTCGTCAAAACAGGAAACGTTTTATGTTGCTGAAACATTCCATTTTTAACTCTCACAGGCAAACTAAAATAAACAACACACTTAGGCTGACTGAGGGAGGTGGCCGGCGCCCGAGGAGACCAACCCTGGGGCAGTGTGGAGGCCCCAGCGCCTCGTGAAGTCATTTCCTCTAAGACACACAGCACAGCCCTGACTCTGTGGCAGCCTGCTGCCTGGTTGCAGTCATGACTGCAGGACTCCATACTGTAGCACCCCCCCTTCCTTTTAATGTTCTCCAATTGACCTAATGGAAAGAGATGTACTGCCCTACCAAGCAAAAAGGCAGTAACTGCTCATAGCGTGGAACTGAGAAAAATTGCTTTTATTTAACTGTATGCAGTTACTGCTAACATGACCCCACATTTTCTCCAAAACACAATAGAGGCAGGATACTTGTCCACATGATTAAACATGTATTTAATGTAGCAAAAATGACTAACTCATTTTCAAACAAATGAGCAGTTACTGCCTTTTTGCTAGGGCAGTATAGGCAGTATAGGCAGCATAGGCAGTATAGGCCTACAACTGGAGAAAATAAGGACATGCAGAACAAAAACACACACATACAAACCCTAAATTTGGCATTTATTTCTTCCTGTAGCTAATCATCTGGGCCATTCCCAGCGCTGGCGACATACAGGCACATCTCTGTTTGTGCACGCTGGATGATTCCCTGTTTTCTATTAGTCACAGTTACACTATCTGGCCCCTGCAGAGGACCGACCACACCCTGACGGACAACGGACTGCTGCCGAAAACTATCTTTGAGGAAGATGAAAAGTCATCGAGGGAACTACTGTCACTAACGGAGACAATCCTTTACATGTTACACTGAGCCAATACAAACCTTTCATCCACAGCCAGGTCTTCCTCCCATCCAGGAGCAGCAGAGCGACTTCAACAGAACATCCAGGCACCGGTCCAGCGGTGACAGCCATCTCTCTCCACTCCCTCAGGCTGCTGCAGTGAAATGATGGGCTGTGGAGGCTGGGCCATGTCTGCAATCTGGACATCGACAGAGAGTGGACATGGTGACCGAGAGACTGACTACAGACATTGTAGTTAGGAAGACCTTGTAGTAGAATGGGCCTCTGATTCCTATAGAATTCACCTTTGTTAACTCAGGTTCACGTGGTACAGTAGGCCAGTCCCAGACTTCCAGTTATCCAGGCCAGGGTAAATTGGTATTTGTTGTGCCGCTGTGTCCCTAGTTGCATTGGCCGTGGAAGACTGAATGAATGAAGTGAATGAATGAAAAGACAACTCCCGGCAGTACAGTGGTAGAGGATTTATTTTATGAGAGGCAGTAGTAACATGCAGTAACATGCAGATCTATGTGGCAGATTGTGTTTAACATAGTTCAAACCAAAAGTCAGTGCAGAGGAGGATTTTCCAATGCCAGAATTCTCCACCACCCACACACACTTCCTACAGTTACAGCCATCAACATGTGTTCAGCTGGAGGTATGGAGAGCAGTGCAAGTGTGGAACTGAGAAAAAGAGCCACAACTTCCATATTGAAGTTATATACAGTATGTGACAGTTACACGGTATATCAAATGGGCAATTACAAAGTGTCAGGTCCTATTTTATTAAGAGAGGGGGAAATTGTTGTGTGCTTTTCTTATGAGGAGTGAGAGGAGAATGATTGATTCCCCATCATGCAATATGAATAAACCCCTGGGATACACACTTCAATCGCAATTCCAGTCCTAAAAACAGATTTCCTATTTTTACCACCATTACACTCCCTAGAGGGAAAGCACCAGCCCTGAGCTTTTGGTTTTCCACAGATATGTTGTCCCTCTAGAAATTTACATAAACACAGAAAACCACAAGGATACATTTGGCAGCTTGTGTGGAAAAGCTTTTCTTCTGTCTCTGTGATTGTGCTTCCTAAACAAATTGGTAGTTGAGGGGCAGTCACAGGAAACGATGGAAAGAACATTTTTTTAAAGTTAGTGGATGATGAAGTAAATTACTTCCTGGAATTGAGTGTCAGCAGAGAAAAGGATGAGATGGTTGTAATTTAGTTTGTAAACATGCGAGGAGGGATGAATACTGCAGAAGCATTGATCACCCAGAACGAAATCTATAATATAATGAAATCAAAAACTCAAAAGCCAAGTAACAAGTTCCACCATATGAAGATCATAAATCATAAAAAGTGTGATGCAAACGATAGAAAGAGAAGTCATACTAATATACACATGCAAGAAAGGTAGGGCAGTCAGACTTAAATAACGAGAGTCAACGTATTGGAATTGTAGTGCACACCTTGTGTATCGTGATTCATTGGATTGTCTGAAGGCATTCAAATACATCATCTATACAGCCAAAAACAACAATGTAAAACCAAGTTGACATTGAAGTTTGTGTGCTTTCACAATTCATCAAATTGTGCTAACCATTACTTCAGACAAAATTACGTCAATATTCTTGTAACGTTTAATGTACGGAAAAAAATCTTAAAATGCAGTTTAATTTGAGCAAATTCAGAATTTGTGATTAAATCACAGCAAATCCTGCAATTAACACCTTTATCGTGTGAATCGCCCTAAAAAAAGACCAAATCTATATGCTGGCAGTGACCATCAGAAAGAGGAGGGTTTTCTCTCACTTGCTAATCTGCTGATGTGTGTTAAATGATGTTTTCTCAGCTTTGGCTAACGGACACAGTATCACCTGTCACTCCATATCTAACTGAGAATGCCACTAGGTAATCTGGGAAATATCTCTGAAATAACAAACTATGGTATCACAAACACAGACAGAGGGTGTCTTTTGGGCGTTCATTTTCAGAAATATTTCCGCCCCACTGCAAGCCAGTGATATAACGGCTATGTTGTAGCTTGTGTTTAGGGTGGGTTCAGTATACAGTACAGTCAGTCTGCTTCTTGGCAGTAACAATGGCCGCTTCGCTTCTCCAGCTGAAGCAACAGTTGTCTGCTGCTCTTCCCGGATCTCCACGGTAATGTGAGCCATGCTGTTATCGGATCCAGGGTGCTTTTTCTCTCCGGGACGCAAAAATGTGTAGGGGAGGAGGCGGCAAAGGAGGAGAGATAGAAGGGGGCAGAGAGTTTGGTCATGGTCCCATGTGGGGATATTTAATAACAAACATTAAAAATACCACAGAAATCCTTTACCACATTCCCACGGTCTGACTGTAACCAGGCCCTGACAGCAGGGTTATAAATACCAGCCACTGGACCCAATCCAGAGTGGGCACGTACGCGCACCAACATATTGGCAGACAGTCACAAACATACAACATAAACCAGCACACTTAAACACTATATACAGACGGATCAGTCCCACAATACAAACACAAATGCTGTAAAGAGCAAAAACATGAGCACAACATAAAACAATAAGATATTGGGAAATCCATTTGAATTGAATCACTCTGACAGCACAAAACATCCCATGTTTGTCCATAGAAGAAGTGGTCCGAAAGTGACTATTTGGACCTAAATGCCAAAACATTCAGGTGATGAAGTTGACTCATTTTGCGTACTTCACCATAAGACATCCATGTCTTTATCATTTGGAAAAGATAAACGGTTGAGTTCGAGATCATTTAAAAGCTTAAAGTGTTTTTTTTGTGGGGGGGGGGGGGGGGATTATCTAAAAACAAGTCAACTCAGATTTCTTTCACATTCGCATATGTTGTAGCTTAAACCCAATTTCACAACTGAGGTTTTGTGTTGTCCCCCTCATTGGTCGAGGCACAACATGCTTTTGAATACAGGGTGTGTCATTTCAATTATAGAAATATAATTCATAGAACGGACCAATTTCTTGAGACCACTGCAATTTAGCTCGTACCACATTGAAAATTACATTGGATTGACATTTTTACTTCTAATTACTACCACAAAGATGACCACCAGTTCACACATCATTGAATGTCAACTTAAATTGTCATGTCTATTCTATTATCTATATTTCTATGATTTCAATAGGTTTCCTAGGGATGATAGTGTCAATTAAAACAGATATTCCTATTCAAGTCAACATTCTCGGATGTGTGGACCCCCAACCACCTTCGTAGAACCATTTCAAATGTTATTCCCACTTAAGTACATTTATCCGCCAAAACATGACACCCAAGCTGTATTCAAGAGCATGTTGTGTCTCAACCGATGGCGGGCAGAGCACATACACCTTAGATGATGTCTAAAATACAACATACAGTATGTGAATAAGTAAAACATTGAGTTTACACATTATTTGATGTGACTTTAAAAGGTTAAAAACTAATAAATATATATATATATATATATACACACACACGACATTTTAAAATACTTTGACAACCCTGTTTGTAAGCTTTTAAATGCTATCAATCTCAACTGTTTATCTTTTCCACTGAGGAAGACATGGATGTCTCATGGTATGGTGAAGTATGCAAAATGGCTCAACTTTGAACACCTTTATTTTATACAGTACCAGTCAAATGTTTGGACACACCTACTCATTCAAGGGTTTTTCTTTATTTTTACTATTATCTACATTGTAGAATAATAGTGAAGACATCAAAACTATGAAATAACACATGGAATCATGTAGTAACCAAAACAGTGTTAAACAAATCAGAATATATTTGAAATGTGAGATTCTTCAAAGTAGCCACCCCTTTGCATGATGACAGCTTTGCACACTTTGCATTCTCTCAACCTGCTTCACCTTCAAGACTGTTGGAAAAGCATTCGAGTTCCCACATATGCTGAGCACTTGTTGGCTGCTTTTCCTTCACTCTGTGGTCCAACTCATCCCAAACCATCTCAATTGGGTTGAGGTCAGGTGATCATCTGATGCAGCACTCCATCACTCTCCTTCTTGGTCAAATAGCCATTACACAGCCTGGAGGTGTGTTGGGTCATTGTCCTTCTGAAAAACAAATTATGCGCACACCAGATGGGAAGGTGTATCGCTGCAGAATGCTGTGGTAGCCATGCTGGTTAAGTGTGCCTTAAATTCTAAATAAATCACTGACAGTGTCACCTGCAAAGCACCCCGACACCATCACACCACCAACCTCCATGCTTCACGGTGGGAACCACACATGCGGAGATGATCTGTTCACCTACTCTGCATCTCACGAAGACACATCGGTTGGAACCAAAAATCTCAAAATTGGACTCATCAGACCAAAGGACAGATCTCTGTAATAACACATATTGAATCATGAAGTAACCAAAGTCTTAAAGAAATCATTTTAGATGCTTCAAAGTAGCCACCCTTTGCCTTGATGACAGCTTTGCACACTCATGGCATTCTCTCAACCAGCTTCATCAGGTAGTTACCTGGAATGCATTTCAATTAACAGGTGTGCCTTCTTTCCTTCTTAATGCATTTGAGCCAATCAGTGTTGTGACAAGGTAGGGGTGGAATACATAATAAGACCAAGTTCAGATTATGGCAAGAACAGCTCAAATAAGCAAAGAGAAACAACACTCCATTATTACTTTATTAAGACATTAAGGTCAGTTAATCCGGAACATTTCAAGAACTTTGAACGTTTCTTCAAGTGCAGTCGCAAAAAACAAGTGTTATGATGAAACTGTCTCTCATGAGGACCACCACAGGAAAGGAAGATCCAGAGTTACCTCTGCTGCAGAGGATAAGTTCATTAGAGTTACCAGCCTCAGAAATTGCAGCCCAAATAAATGCTTCAGAGTTAAAGTAACAGACACATCTCAACATCAAACTGTTCAGAGGAGACTGCATGAAATCAAGCCTTCATGGTCGAATTGCTGCAATGAAACCATTACTAAAAGGACAGAAAAACTAAGAAGAGATTTGCTTGGGCCAAGAAACACAAGCAATCAACATTAGACCGGTGGAAATCTGTCCTTTGGTCTGATGAGTCCAAATTAAATATTTTTGATTTCAAACGCTGTGTCTTTGTGAGACACATAGTAGATGATCTCTGCATGTGTGGTTCCCACCGTGAAGCATGGAGGTGGTGTGATGGCCTGGGGGTGCATTGCTGGTGACACTGTCTGATTTATTTAGAATTCAAGGCACACTTAACCAGCATGGCCACCACAGCATTCTGCAGCAATACACCATCCCATCTGGTTTGCGCTTAGTGGGACTATCATTTGTTTTCAACAGGACAATGACCCAAAACACATCTCCAGCCAGTAAGGGCTATTTGACCAAGAAGGAGTGATGAATCAGATGACCTGGCCTCCACTATCACCTGACCTCAATCCAATTGAGATGGTTTGGGATGAGTTGAACCGCAGAGTGAAGGAAACGCAGCCAACAAGTGCTCAGCATATGTGGAAACTCCATCAAGACTGTTGGAAAAGCATTCTAGGTGAAGCTGATTGAGAGAATGCCAAGAGTGTGCAAAGCTGTCATCAAGGCAAAGGGTGCCTACTTTGAAGAATCAGAAATAGAAAATATTCTTTGATTTTGTTTAACACTTTTTTGGTTACTACATGATTCCATTTGTACTATTTCATAGTTTTGATGACTTCACTATTATTCTACAATGTAGAACATAGTAAAAATAAAGAAAATCCCTTGAATGAGTAGGTGTGTCCAAACTTGACTGGTACTGTTTGTTTTGGCCTTCAGGTCCAAAAAGTCACTTTCTGATCACTTTTACAATGGCCAAAGAAGTATTGAAGAAGGTTCCATTAGTGTCAAAAGGGATGCTGTCAAAAAGTGATTGAATTTAAATTGATCTACCCATATGTGATGGATCCCACACACACACAATAGTAAAACAAGGAAGTGTTGAGCACAGTAGATAGTGTGACTGATAGCATTTCCCTCTAAAGGAATGATTTCTCGGAGACTCTTCCACCAAGCAGCGTCCTGCCATCCCAAGCTACAGAGGGGAAAGGCAGACGGGGGGGGGCTGCTGTGGGGTAGGAAATCAAAGTTCCATTGCTTTCCACTACTGAGTCTGTCTCCTTAGCTCCTGCTGCTTGGCCACCTATCATACTTCCTGGAGCGGCAGCTTAATAAACCCTCCATGGAATGCTCTTCTGGGTCGAGGGTCACTAGCACATATGGAGAGGTAAATCATTCATAAGACATTGATAGTTATCAGACCTTTAAAAAAAAGAGCTCGATTCTATCCCTTTCCCTGGTCCATGGAACACTTTGTTTGGGTAGAGGCCGGCACTTAGCTGATAACTATCAGTTACCTATCAATTACTTAACTACGTCAATCAGAGTGCTAGTTTCTCTCCCCCTTCAGCGGGTTGCAAAGTACATTCATGCTGTCGCCAGTGGCTCCATGACCCCATCAACACTGGGATTAGAGACTCCTGCAAGGGATTCCATTTGCCCTCCCTTAATGTTTCCCTCGTGCGTCAGCACTTACCACAGGCCTTTTTCTCTGTTAACCTCCTTATTCTCTCATAACAGTCTAGCCCAAACTGTCACAGCCTCCCCTCTCAGCTGAACCAAACCCCCCAGCACCCCCCTCTCCACAGCTCAGGGCCAAGGAGAACTTCCCTCCTTCCTCATCTCTGCTCAGACCTGCCAAGTTATCTGAAAAACTAAAACTAGCCCATCTGGGCCACACCAAGAGGAGCGATCAGGAGGGGGAGCCACAGCCTTGAACCCCTTTAGGCCCCATTCTCCTCAGAAGCACACTACATGACCAAAAGTATGTGGACATGTGCACGTTGAACGTCATTCCAAAATCATGGGCATTAATATGGAGTTGGTCCCCCCTTTACTGCTACAACAGCCTCCACTCTTCTGGGAAGGCTTTCCACTAGCTGTTGCAACATTACTGCGGGGACTTGCTTCCATTCAAGCCACAAGAGCCACATTAGTGAGGTCGGGCACTGATGTTGGGCGAATAGGCCTGGCTCGCAGTCGGCGCTCTAATTCATCCCAAAAGCGTTCGAGGAGTTTGAGGTCAGGGCTCTGTGCAGGCCAGTCAAGTTCTTCCACACCGATCGACAAACTATTTCTGTATTGACTTCGCTTTGTGCACGGGGGCATTGTCATGCTGAAACTGTTGGAAGCACAGAATCGTCTAGAGAATGTCATTCTACGCTGTAGAGTTAAGATCTCCCTTCACTGGAACTAAGGGGCCTAGCCCAATCCATGAAAAACAGCACCAGACTATTATTCCACCTTCACCAAACTTTACAGTTGGCACTATGCATCGGGGCAGGTAGCATTCTCCTGGCTTCCGCCAAACCCAGATTCATCCGTCGGACTGCCAGATGTTGAAGCCAGAGCCAGTTTGGAACTCGGTAGTGTTGCAACTGAGGACAAACGATTTGTACGCGCTGCCGCTTCAGCACTCGGCGGTCCCGTTCTGTGAGTTTGTGTGGACTACCACTTCGCGGCTGAGCCGTTGTTGCTCCTAGACACTCCCACTTCACAATAATAGCACTTACAGTTGACTGGGGTAAGCTCTAGCAGATCAGAAACTTGACGGTGCCAAGTTGAAATTCTACTTTCAATGTTTGTCTACGGAGATTGCATGGCTGTGTGCTCAATTTTATCCACCGGTCAGTAACGAGTGTGGCTCAAATGGCTGAATCCACTAATTTGAAGGGGTGTCCACATACTTTTGTATATATAGTGTATTTTGGCTGTCACTGCAAAATTACTTTCACATTGTAGCCTTGCCCAGCGAAGGTATGCTGGACATATTTATGCTGTTATACTTAGTGTTATTCCAGGAAGGAACATGACTAATATGACTAATAATCTCAGAAGGGGGCTGAATCATTAACTTGACTAGGAGACTTTTGCTAAATCACATTCCTGCATGTTGCTTAAAAAAATAGAGGCACACCGAGATAATTAGCAATCAACACAACACTAAAACTCACTGCATCACCAACTTCAACTTAAATCTGACACTTTCAGGGAACCCAAGTCGAGGGCTAGAAACGATTCTGTCATGCCTCAGAAGAAAAACCCCCAGAACGGTCTCATCTCCTTTCCAACTGTATTTCAACTGTATTTCTGTCTCTTCCAGAATGTGCAGACTCCAGTACAAGGAATGCATTCTAGTGGGTCACATGCCAGAGAGAGGAGCTTGGCCTCGTGATGATTGGAGGACTTCTGACATTTACCCCACAGCCGCTCTCCTCCTCCGTCAGAGCATCTGCTCAGCTATAATGGATCCCAATTTAAGTGTCAAGTATGAAGAGAATAAGAAGACAGACTTAATTGCACTTACAGAAAACAGTCTCACACGTTAAACAGTCACAAGCCAAGTCATATGATAACCACCACCAAACTACACTTGAATTAGCTAACAAAATCCTAATTCGTGTACCCCACTCAGTCTCTTGCTGATCACTATAACCAATTCATATATGGACGAGTCACATTAGTCCCATGACTGGGGAGGCAGGACAGTTTAATAAAGGGAAGTTGATTGAGCAGGGGACTAGCTCCCTCTACTGTGGCAATTATTTATGTGAGGAAGGCATAAATCAAATTGTATTGGTCACATGCTTCGTAGATAGCAGGTATTTGACGAAATGTGAAATGTTTACTTACGGGTCCTTTTCCAACAACGCAAAGTTAAACATAAGATAAAATTGAAAAAATTGACACGAGGACTAAATGTACAGTAGAAAACCATGGCATATATATATATATATATATATATAAGGGAGTACCAGTACCGAGTCAATGTGCATGGGTATGAGGTAGCCATGTAATGTACATATAGGTAGGGGTAAAGTGACAAGGCAAGGCACTAACAGGATAGATAAGACCGTAGCAACAGCAGCGTATGAGTCTATGATACGAGTCTATGACTTGGATGGCTGGAGTCTGACATTTTTTAGGGCCTTCCTCTGACATCGCTTGTTACAGAGGTCCTGGATGGCAGGAAGCCCCAGTGATGTACGGGGCTGTACGCAATACCCTCTGTAGCACCTTGCGGTCGGATGCCAAGCAGTTGCCATACCAAGCGGTGATGCCGCCAGTCAAGTTGCTCTCGTTGGTGTAGCTGTAGAACCTTTTGAGGAACCGAAGGCACATGCCAAATCTTTTCAGCATCCTGAGGGGAAAGAAGCATTGTGCCCTCTTCACGACTGTGTTGGTGTATTTGGACCATGATCAATCCTTAGTGACGTGGACACAGAGGAACGTGAACTCTTGACTCGCTCCACTACAGCCCTATCGATGTGAATGAGAGTGTGCTCGGCCCTCCTCTTCCAGTAGTCCACGATCAACTCCTTTGTCTTGCTGACATTGAGAGAGAGGTTGTTGTCCTCTCTGACCTCCCTAGGCGGTCTCAATGTCGTCAGTGATCAAGCCTACCACCGCTGTGCCATCGGCACACTTAATGGTGTTGCCTACCCTCACCACATTGGAGCGGCCCGTCAGGAAGTCCAGGATCCAGTTGCAGAGGGAGGTGTTCAGTCACAGGGTCAGTAATTTAGTGATGAGCTTCAAGGGTACCATGGTGTTGAACGCTGAGCTGTCATCAATTACAGTATTCTCACATAGGTGTTCCTTTTGTCCAAGAGGGAAAGGGCAGTGTGGAGTGAGAGAAATTGTGTCATCTGTGGATCTGTTGGGATGGTACACAAATTATAAACTAACAGCAAGAGCTGTTTGCATGTATACAAATAATTTCCATGTTCATGACTTTTACAGGCCCATCTTGAGGGTAGCAAATCTAGTATGGTTTCCTTTTGAGAATATATGAAGACATGGATTTTTGCATCAATATGTACAGAGGTTTATTTGTGATTTTTCAAAACATTATATACTACATACAATGCACATAAATCAATGTACAATGGATCAACTTCAGAAGAATAAGAGAAACACAAAAACAGCCGGCGATTGAACAAAGACAATGGTTTTACTATCAACTAGAGCATTGATATCATTAACAAACACCAAGATCGTTGAAAGACCGTGTGAAGCATTGAGTCATGAGAATGACATGGTGTGCATGTATAAAAAATTACTTATCTTGGGACTTTGAGATTAATTACAATGATTGATTACTAAATGAGAAATGGTCTGGCTACCAGAAGACCGTCAACAAAAAATGTCCAACAAAGTACACCAGTGTATGTTGTGTTTTTGGACCAGTCACAAGAACAACTGATGCTTCATCATCAACTAAATACAATAATATTGAACTAAGAAAATGTATCAAGGACAGCAGTGGGGATTAAAAACCAACATACAGAAAACTCAAAGATACACACTCCTTGCTAACAACTATGTACTGTCCTCCAACAGGAATAAAGTCCAGTTCATAACAGCTCACACCTCCTTCCATTCCAGTAATATTTCCCGACATGTACATTGTAGTCATTTATCAGATGTTCTTATCTAGAGCGACTTACAGGAGCAATTAGGGTTAAGTGCCTTGCTCAAGGGCACAGATTTTTCACCTAGTCGGCTCTGGGATTCGAACCAGTGACCTTTCAGTTACTTGCTCAACACTCTTAACCGCTATGCTACATCCGTTAGGCAGGAGAAAACATAGGCCCTAATAACAACTACATTAGCATAGCACTGGACATAATAACTAACCTAATAACAACTACATTAGCATAGCACGGCACTGGACATAATAACTAACCTAATAACAACTACATTAGCATAGCACAGCACTGGATATAATAACTAACCTAATAACAACTACATTAGCATAGCACTGGATATAATAACTAACCTAATAACAACTACATTAGCATAGCACTGGATATAATAACTAAGCTAATAACAACTACATTAGCATAGCACTGGATATAATAACTAACCTAATAACAACTACATTAGCATAGCACAGCACTGGATATAATAACTAACCTAATAACAACTACATTAGCATAGCACTGGATATAATAACTAACCTAATAACTACATTAGCATAGCACAGCACTGGATATAATAACTAACCTAATAACAACTACATTAGCATAGCACGGCACTGAATATAATAACTAACCTAATAACAACTACATTAGCATAGCACTGGATATAATAACTAACCTAATAACAACTACATTAGCATAGCACAGCACTGGATATAATAACTAACCTAATAACAACTACATTAGCATAGCACAGCACTGAATATAATAACTAACCTAATAACAACTACATTAGCATAGCACAGCACTGGATATAATAACTAACCTAATAACAACTACATTAGCATAGCACAGCACTGAATATAATAACTAACCTAATAACAACTACATTAGCATAGCACGGCACTGAATATAATAAGAGTTAAAAATGTCCATCTGTTATATTTCACACAAATATACTCAACCAAATCCTCTCCACAGAGCAATGCAGTCGACATGAATGGACTAAAACCTGTCAGGTGAGACAGTGTATATAGACGTGTTATGTTGGCCTTCTGTACATCCCCACCCCTGAAACTAAAGCGTCACCTCAGCTTTAAAGATGTGAAGCATATTTGCGTCTGGTGGACCCTCATCTGAAATGTGCTTCCCGGTAGGGGTGAGCTGATGGCATGTTCTCCTAACCCATAAAGATTGATAATCAAATAAAACTGAGTTGTGAAAGCCATTTGAACATGTCCTTAAATAAGAATTTTAAAAATGTGTTTCGTTAATAAACCCCTGATATTTATTGTCCCAAAATAAGGCTCTGGTTTCTAGGCACACCAAGGTAAATGAGCTATAATGTGCATTCAATGTTAAACGACTGGTGATTTGCTATAGTGATCATCAGTAATAGATTTCAGACAAAAGCCAGAGCAGAGGAGACAAACAAGTGCATAATTGGCAAAAACTGCTGGTGAAATAGATGTGCATATTGAGTCTGTGCACATACTGTAGTACTGTATGCGTTTGTAGTACTGTATGCGTGCGTGTGCATGTGAGCAAGCGCATATTAAAAAGAGGTAGCAGAGGACAATCAGAGCAAAAAGAAAAAGATTCCAAAACAGTGCGCAACATTCATGCGATTACTCAATCTTTCCTCATCTCTCTCGATCATAAAGAAAAAATTCCACGCTTCTCAAGAACGTAGGTAGATAACTGCACAGCCTCATCAACCATCACCACAAAAAAACTGACACACACACACACACGTTTTCATTGAATCCTTTACAGAAACCCATTTAAAACGGTATGCTTAGTTGGTAAAGCACTGTGCTACCATGGGGCTGTGTCCTTTACATCCACGTGATACAAAAAAGCCCTGGATTGCAGAACCATGAGCTAAAAGGGGCAGTAGAACACAGAGCTGAGGGCAGACCGAGCCGGTGACTGAGCAGCTGGCTGCAAAGCAGACATCGAAACCTTCAAGACAGGATATAAACATGATAAGCAGTTCATAATAAAATCCATCAATCTTGACACTACGACATCATACACACACTATGCAGATCGCTAACTTATGCTAACTGAGGCCTCTAGCGTGGAAGTGATGTCAAAATACCCTGGATCACAAGCTGTTCAATCCCAGTTAGCATGAATGGGTCGAACACTTAATACAAAGATGAGCCGTTTCAGCCCCCCCCCCCAAGCCGTTTCAGCCCCCCCCAACAGACAGACAGAAGTGGAGTAACAACCGTTTCCTCTTGATCTCAAGGCTTATTTTGAGGTGTGTTGAGATAAATCCAGCATTTGAGAAGTAAAATGAATAAATACAATGAATTAGTATTAAAATAAGAAAAGATGAAACACAATCATGCCAAAAATACATGTGCAATGGGAGAGGTAGTTTGTTTTGGTTAAAACAGGGCTCTATACAATGAACTAACAAGGATTCAGCTTGCTTCCCACATCACCAGAGCAATACAACAAAGCCACCAACAGCAGCAGCAACCATACAGGCCAAAAATATAGGCAGGGCCACTGTGATCAGTGCCTCATCAGGAACCTGTCTGCAATAATCGACTGATCTTAACAATACATTGAAAGAAGAAAATGTATTACCTTCATGTATTATTTTAGCCAATCCAGGTGACGTCATAGTAAACCTAAGGTACTGATCACAGAAGCCCTGCCTGAACTCAGCCATGGTGACTACATGACATACATATCATTACGGAGTCATTCCTCGGCCTCGCTTATTCCTCAAAAATATTGATTAGGACTGGACTTTTGACAGTGGCAGCGGGAACCATGGATTTAGATTCACTGACTCTTTGTTTACATTGTGGACCGTTGTTTATATCGCCTGCCTCTTTTACACATGATTATCGCGCTGCGATTAGAAAAACAGACAATGGATCCCTATACATGGCCTGCAACACAGCCCTCGAGGCAGTTTTTCTTCAAAAGAACCTGGCAACTTTTTGATTGATAAAAAAACAGAACACTGCAGAAGTTGCTGAAGAAACGTCATGGTGTGTGTCACATGTTTGGTTCCCTTCTATTCTATTATGAAAGTGTTCAGTTTCATTGAGGTATCTGTTAAATGTTTAACAGGGTTTTGTAAGGCTTCTGAGGTGGAGTTGCTGACCTGCATTGGGAGAGGGGTGCAGTTTTTGGGCCAGTCTTTCTGAGCCAGCTTGGCAGCAGGCAGAGTGAGCTCTTGGAGGACTTCCTCCCAACAGAACCCCTGACCCGATCTTTCCTGCATTCCTTTAAATGGATTTATGTATATGTGATAGAATGCAACAACAAAAGAGTATGCTTTCTCCACAACACCTGGTCTACACACAGTGGGGTCTGGACATCTGCTGCAATGGGAGAAAATATCAGACTTTGGCTCGGGAGCTCTGTACACTGCACTTCCGTGATTCTTACTTTCTATACACTTCTATACAGTCACTCCTTTATTCACACCTGAGCCTACCTCCCCAAACTCTCATCACTGGATCAGTTCAGTGTTAATCACTTCCCAGGTAAGAGACGTCACACCTTCCATCGGTGTGACATATCCAAAGCCGCTGCTCACAAATTCAGTCCCATCAGCTCTTGATGCACTACAGCTGTTGAGTTGGTCCTGAATGGATGCCGTCGCATTAAAGCTATGAAGAGTTCTGCCCGGCTGGCCGGCGTGTTGGAGAGAGAGGCATGTCCGCCACGACGGCGACTGATTGGCCTTTATCCTTTGTCCGTTTGAGTTGAGGCAGTGTTAGTAGTAAAGAGCATGAACAAGATTGTGTTGTCTTTTTCCTGGTTCTAACGGTATGGTAGCTTTACAGAGCAGCTTCACAGAGCAGCAGGTTGAGTCAGAATGTCTCTTCAGTATGTGAAAAGATGTTGGTGCAGCGGCATGAACGCTGATGTCAGGAAACACAATCTCAAATCCAATAAAACCAATGAGTTTGCACACCCCCAAAAAAGTATATATATATATATAGCTGTCAAAGCTCATCAAGACCTCAATAGAGGAACAACATAAGAAAATAGCACATCTCATATTTGCATATATCACCAGAGCATTCTTCCCAACAATTTAATTCTTAGTATTTGCCTATTTCTTTCCTTATTATGTACAGAAATAACAAGTGGTATTTACAGACAATGACCACAAGAGGGTGACCAAGACCTGCAGACGGCGTGAGCGGAAACGCACTCGTGATGTGCTTAACCTTCAACCCACTAAGGCCATAACATGCCTCTCCAACAGAAACTGGTGGGGGTGACATTGTAATTGTATTGTACCATGAATAGAATTTGATCAGGCATGAAGGGCATCTGCAGATTTGATTAAAAGGTTTTAGTAGTTACTACAGTAATTATTACATCATTACAAACAAGTTTGACCAGCGATGACTCCCCCTCTTGATTGTAAGCTTGCGTACGTACTACTCAAAATGTATATTGTACAATTAACAATATCAGGCTAACTTCTCCCTGAGGCAGGGCAGTTTGTCACCTTACCAGGTTAGTTTAGCCATCTTATTTTAGCTAGTTAACCAATAATAATAAAACATGCGTCTCTTTACTCTTATGAAGGAAAGAGGTTTTAAATGCTAAATGTGTATATTTTGAAGTTTGAAAGGGGGCAACAGAACCAAATTGTTACCAAATGATCCACATATATCCTGTGTGTAGCCGACACTTTCCACAATACATTAATGGAGCCTTAAACAGATGTCAGTCCCACTACTAAACACTTCGTCACAGCCAGTACTCAACACCCTTTTGTGGTCATTCACTATTCTCATACAGAAACAAAAATAAAATAAAAAAGGCCCCTTGCACTCTACTCAGGGTGTATTTGTGTGTGCGTGCAATTGAAACACCCTACGTCGATACATACACACATTCATATGCACACAAATTGGGGCCTACATATATACAGAGGACTACTCATCCATTTGTTTTAGTAGAAACAACCTTAAATATAGATATTAGCTTGCATGTATGTATACGCAGTACGAGTCAAAGGTTTGAACACACCTACTCATTCAAATGTTTTTGTTTTACTATTTTCTACATTGTAGAATAATATTGAAGACATCAAAACTATGAAATAACACATATGGAATCATGTAGAAACCAAAAAAGTGTATAAAAAAAATAAAACAATTGTATTTGAGATTCTTCAAAGTGGCCAACCTTTGCCTTGACAGCTTTGCACACTCTTGGCATTCTCTCAACCAGTTTCATGAGTTAGTCACCTGAAATGCATTTCAATTAACAGGTGTGCCTTGTTAAAAGTACATTTGTGAAATTCCTTTCCTTCTTAATGCGTTTAAGCCAATCAGCTGTGTTGTGACAAGGTAGGGGTGGTTCAGAAGATGGTCTTTTACCAAATAGGGCCAAGTCCATATTATGGCAAGAAAAGCTCAAATAACAAAGAGAAACAATAGTCCATCATTACTGTAAGACATGAAGGTCAGTCAATCCAAAATATTAAAAACTTTTAAAGTTTCTTCAAGCACAGTCGCAAAAACCATCAAGCGCTATGATGAAACTGTCTCTCATGAGAACCGCCACAAGAAAGGAAGATCCAGAGTTACCTCTGCTGCAGAGGATAAGTTCATAAGAGTTAACTGTACCTTAAATTTGCATCCCAAATAAATTCTTCACAGAGTTCAAGTAAGACACATCTCAACATCAACTGTTCAGAGGAGACTGTGTTAATCAGGCCTTCATGGTAGAATTTCTGCGAAGAAACCACTACTGAAGGACACCTAAAAGAAGAAGAGACTTGCTTGGGCCAAGAAACATGAGCAAAGGACATAGACCGGTGGAAATCAGTCCTTTGATCTGATGAGTCCACATTTTGAGATTTTTGGTTCCAACCCGCCGTGTCTTTGTGAGACGCAGAGTAGGTGAACGGATGATCTCCGCATGTGTAGTTCCCACCGTGAAGCATGGAGGAAGTGTGATAGAGTGGGGGTCTTTTGCTGGTGACACTGTCATAATTTATTTAGAATTCAAGACACACTTAACCAGCATGGCTACCACAGCATTCTGCAGCGATACACCATCCCATCTGGTTTGCACTTAATAGGACTATCATTTGTTTTTCAACAGGACAATGACCCAACACACCTCCAGGCTGTGTAAGGACTATTTGAACAAGGAGAATAATGAATGCTGGATCAGATGACCTGGCCTCCCCAATCACCCGACCTCAAACCAATTGAGATGGTTAGGGATGACTTGAACCACAGAGTGAAGGAAAAGCAGCCAACAAGTGCTCAGCATATGTGGGAACTCTTTCAAGACTGCTGGAAAAGTATTCCAGGTGACGCTGGTTGAGAGAATGCCAAGAGTGTGCAAAGCTGTCATCAAGGCAAAGGGTCACCCGAATACTTGGAAGAATCTGAAGAATAAAATTTTAAGAATAAAAGATTTTTTATTTGTTTAACATTATTTTGGTTAGTACATGATTCCATTTGTGTTATTTCATGGTTTTGATGAATTCACTATTGTTTTATAATGTAGAAAATAGTAAAAATAAAGAAAAACCCTTGAATGAATAGGTGTATCCGAACTTTTGACTGGTACTGTATATTTATAGTTTAGTTATAAATACATTCTGTTTGAAATTCCCTTTTTCTTATGAACGGGAAATTACAACCTTATCGAAGCCCCTTCCTCCTCTATTAACCCATAATACCCTGATTAACCCCCCCAAAACATTTTCTGTGACAGTGTGACTTTCCGGTCCATTCCGCTATTCCCCCTCAGAGACCTTTTCATCACCCCCATCGCTGAGCCCTCTATCCAGCAACTCAGCAAATTAACTCCCGGGGGTCCTCACGGGAGGGATTGTCTGTCCATATCTTCCAACCAGAGGTGTGGTGGTGGGGGTCGGCATGGCTGCTAGGACACCTCGCTCCCAAATACCTCCAGCACCAGCGGGGTGAGCTGCATGCTGTGCTCGGGCTGGAAGGACAGCGAGCGGTACTGTTTGGAGTGCTCCTCGTTGAGGCTGCGCAGGTCGGCCAGCTTCTGGATCATTCTGGCGTAGAGCAGCCGTCCTCCCGGGTGGTTCACCCTGATGTAGGCCTGGAGCACCTCCGACAGACTGTCCTGGAGATCCTCGATCTTAGCGTGGTCCTGCACCCCTGGACGATCTACATTGACGGGAGGAGGGAGAGGCTGTCAAAAGGAGTTAAGAAGAGATGGGAATGCACACAAACACACCATACAGTGTACAAAACATTAGGAACATCTTCCTAAAATTGAGTTGCCCACACTTTTGCACTCAGGACAGCCTCAACAGCTACAAGGTGACGAAAGCGTTCCACAGGGATGCTGGCCCATGTTGGGTGACTGCAATGCTTCCAACAGTTGTGTCAAGTTGGCTGGATGTCCTTTGGGTGGTGGACTATTCTTGATACACACGAGACACTGAGGAATGTGAAAAACCCAGCAGCATTGCAGTTCTTGACACACTCAAACCGGTGCACCTGACACCTACTACCATTGGGGCTCCCGAGTGCCACGGTGGTTTAAGGCACTGCATCTCAGTGCTAGTGGCATCACCACAGACCCTGGTTCGATTCCAGGCACTATCACAACCGGCCGTTATTGGAAGTCCCCATAGGGCGGCGCACAATTGGCCCAGCATCGTCTGGGTTTGCCCGGAGTAGAACGTCATTGTAAATAATCATTTGTTCTTGCCTAGTTACATAAAGGTTAAATAAAAATACCCCTTTCAAAGCCACACATACACAATCATGTCTCAATTGTCTCAAAAATCCTTCCTCCTCTTCATCTACACTGACTGAAGTGGATTTAACCTCTTGAAACTCTAGGGGCGCTATATCATTTTTGGATAAAAAGACGTGCCCGTTTTAAGCGCAATATTTTGTCACAAAAAGATGCTCGACTATGCATATAATTGGTAGCTTTGGAAAGAAAACACTCTGACGTGTCCAGAACTGCAAAGATATTCTCTGTGCGTGCCCTAGAACGTGAGCTACAGGCAAAACCAAGATGAGACGGCATCCAGGAAATGAGCAGGATTTTTGAGGCTCCGTTTTCCATTGTCTCCTTATATGGCTGTGAATGCGAGAGGAATGAGTCTGCCCTTTCCCCAAGGTTTCCCCAAGGTGTCTGCAGCATTGTAACGTATTTGTAGGCATATCATTGGAAGATTGACCATAAGAGACCACATTTACCAGGTGTCTGCCCGGTGTCCTGCGCCGAAATTGGTGCGCAAAACTCAGCTGCAAGTATTTCTCCATGGAATTCAGAGAAGAAAGCATGCTTCCACGAACGATATATCAATGAAGAGATATGTGAAAAAACACCTTGAGGATTGATTCCAAACAACGTTTGCCATGTTTCGGTCGATATTATGGAGTTAATTCGGAAAAAGTTTGACGTTGTTGGTGACTGAATTTTCGGTTCGTTTCGGTAGCCAAATGTGATGTACAAAACGGAGCGATTTCTCCTACACAAAGATGCTTTCAGGAAAAACTGGACATTTGCTATGTAACTGAGTCTCCTCATTGAAAACATCCAAAGCTCTTCAAAGGTAAATGATTTTATTTATTTGGTTATCTGGTTTTTGTGAAAATGTTGCGTGCTAAATGCTACTCAAAATGCTAAGCTAGCTTAGCATACTCTTATACAAATTAGTGAATTGCTATGGTTCAAAAGCATATTTTGAAAATCTGAGATGACAGTGTTGTTAAGAAAAGGCTAAGCTTGAGGAGTAGGTGCATTATTTTCATTTTATTTGCGATTTTCAGAAATCGTTAACGTTACATTATGCTAATGAGCTTGAGGCTATAACTGTATACAGGTTTTTTTCATAGCCAAACGTGAACAAAACGGAGCGATTTGTCCTACACAAATAATATTTTTTTGAAAAACTGAACATTTGCTATCTAACTGAGAGTCTCCTCATTGAAAACATCTGAAGTTCTTCAAAGGTAAATGATTTTATTTGAATTATTTTCTTGTTTTTGTGAAAATGTTGCTGGCTGAATTCTAGGCTTATAGCCATGTTAGCAATCGATACTCTTACACAAATGCTTGTTTAGCTATGGTTGAAAAGCATATTTTGAAAATGTGTTAACAAAAGTGTAAGCTTGAGAGCAAATATATTTATTTCATTTCATTTGCGATTTTCATGAATAGTTAACGTTGCGTTATTCTAATGAGCTTGAGGCTATAAATAGAATCCCGGATCCGGGATTGCGCGACGCAACAGGTTAACAAGTGACATCAATAAGGGATGCTCGGAACACCTGCTGACCAGGTGAAAACTAATGTTTTGTACACTCAGTATAACCAAGCACACATACCACACACACACACACACACACACACACACACAAGCACACAAGCACAAACGGCAGCGATCAGGTAGATACCTGGAGACAGCAGGCAGATGGCCATGAGCAGCACGTGTTCCTCCTCATGGAGCTGGAGTTTCTTCAGGCCCACCTGGAACTTCACTAGCGGCTCCAACAGTTCCAGAGTGTGTCCCGCTACAGGGAGCGGCAGACAGGGGGTGAGTGTGTGTTCATGTGGTTTGACATAGTGATTGAACTACAGTGCCTTCAGAAACTAATTCATACCTCTTGACTTATTCCACATTTTGTTGTGTTACAGCCTGAATACAAAAACAATTAAATATATTCATCATTTTTTCAACCATCTACACACAAAACAACAATGACAAAGTGAAAATATGTTTTCAGAAAAATGAACGCAGGAATCAAATTTAGATAAGTAGACCTACTCATACCGTGTGTCAATACTTTGTAAGAGCATCTTGGGCAGCTATTACCGCTTTGAGTCGCCTTGGGTATGTATTCATCAGCTTTGGGATTTTCTCCTATTCTTTCTTGCAGATTTTCTCAAGCTCCGGTAAGTTAAATGGGGAGTGGCGGTGAACAGAAATCTCCAAGTCATTCCATAGATTTTCAAATGGGATTCAAGTCTGGGCTTTGTCTGGGCCACTCAAGGACTTTCATATTCTTGTTTTGAAGCCATTCCAGAGTTGTTTTGGCTGTATGCGTGTGCAGAGCTGTCATCAAGGCAAAGGGTGGCTACTTTGAAGAATCTCAAATATATATTGATTTGTTTTCTACAATAATAAAAAACCCTTGAATAAGTAGGCATCCAAACTTGACTGGTACTGTGTGATGTATTGTTGTCTCTACCTTCTTGTCCTTTGTGCTGTTGTCTGTGCCCAATAATCTTTGTACCATGTTTTATGTTGCTACCATTTTGTTGTTATGATGCTACCATGCTGTTGTTGTCGTCTTAAGTCTCTCTTTATGTAGTGTTGTCTCGCTTGTTGTGATGTGTGTCTTGTCCTATATTAATATTGTATTTATTTTATAATCCCAGCCCCCGTCCCCACAGGAGGCCTTTTAGTAGGCCATGATTGTAAATAAGAATTTGTTCTTAACGGACTTGCCTAGTTAAATAAAGGATACATTTAAAAAAAAGAGATCTGTATTTTATTTCAAATAAATGTGCAAATATGTCTAAAAACATGTTTTCACTTTGTCATTATTGGGCATTGTGTGAAGATGTATGAGAAACATTTCACTTTGTCATTATTGGGCATTGTGTGAAGATGTATGAGAAACATTTCACTTTGTCATTATTGGGCATTGTGTGAAGATGTGTGAGAAACATTTCACTTTGTCATTATTGGGCATTGTGTGAAGATGTGAGAAACATTTCACTTTGTCATTATTGGGCATTGTGTGAAGATGTGTGAGAAACATTTCACTTTGTCATTATTGGGCATTGTGTGAAGATGTGAGAAACATTTCACTTTGTCATTATTGGGCATTGTGTGAAGATGTGTGAGAAACATTTCACTTTGTCATTATTGGGCATTGTGTGTAGGTGTGTGAGAAACATTTCACTTTGTCATTATTGGGCATTGTGTGTAGATGTGTGAGAAACAAAATCTATTTAATTTGAATTCTGACTAACAAAAAGTGGAATAAAGTGTATGAATACTTTCTGAATGCACTTTATGTAGTGTGAAGAGTGTATGAGTGTGTGTACACACACACACACAAAAAAGTATTTAGTCAGCCACCAATTGTGCAAGTTCTCCCACTTAAAAAGATGAGGCCTGTCATTTTCATCATAGGTACTCTTCAACTATGACAGACAAAATGAAAAACAAAATCCAGAAAATCACATTCCCCTTGTTAAATCATGAATTTACTGTGGTTAATCACATTTCACTAGCCACACCCAGGCCTGATTACTGTCAGACATGTTGAATCAATCACTTAAATGGAACCTGTGTGAAAGTGAAGTAGGCCAAAAGATCTCAAAAAGCAAGACATCATGCCGCGATCCAAAGAAATTCAGGAACAGATGAGAAACAAAGTAATTGACATCTATCAGTCTGGAAAGGGTTACAAAGCCATTTCTAAAGCTGTGGGACTCCAGCGAACCATGGTGGGAGCCATGATCCACAAATGGAGAACATTTGGAACAGTGGTGAACCTTCCCAGGAGTGGCCGGCCTACCAAAATTACCCCAAGAGCGCAGCGACGACTCATCCAAGAGGTCACAAAAGAACCCACAACAACATCTAAACCTCTGCCTCACTTGCCTCAGTTAAGGTCAGTGTTCATGACTCAACTATGGGCAAAAATGGCATCCATAGCGAAAACCACTGCTGACCAAAAAGAACATAAAGGCTCGTCTCACTTTTGGCAAAAAAAAACATCTTGATGAGCCAAGACTTTTGGAAAATATTCTGTGCACTCACAAGACAAAAGTTGAACTTTTTGGAAGGTGTGCGTCCCGTTACATCTGCTGTAAAAGTAACAGCATTTCAGCAAAATAACATCATACCAACAGTCAAATATGGTGATGGTAGTGTGATGGTCTGGGGCTGCTTTAGGACCTGGGCGACTTGCTGTGATTGATGGAACCATGAATTCTGCTCTCTACCAAAAAATCCTGAAGGAGAATGTCCGGCCAGCCGTTCATGACCTCAAGCTGTAGCGCACTTGGGTTCTGCAGCAGGACAATGAGCCAAAACACACCAGCAAGTCCACCTCTGAATGGCTTAAAAAAAAAAAATTAAAAAGAGGGGTTGAGTGACCTAGTCAAAGTCCGGACTTGAAATCGATTGAGATGCTGTGGAGTGACCTTAATGTGGTCCATGCTCGAAAACCCTCCGATGTGGCAGAATTAAAACAATTCTGCAAAGAAGAGTGGGACAAAATTCCTCCACAGCGATGTGAAAGACTCATTAGCAGTTATCGCAAACGCTTGATGTTGCTGCAGTTGTTGTTGCTGAGGGTGGCACAACCAGTTATTAGGTTTAGGGGGCAATTACTTTTTCACATAGGGCCATGAAGGTTCGGATAGCTTTTTTCCCTTTAATAAATAAAATCATCACTTAAACTGCATTTTGTATTTACTTGGGTTATCTTTGTGTAATATTAAAATGTGTTTAATGATCTGAAACATTTAAGTGTGACAAATGTGCAAAAAAAATAAGAAATCAGGAAGGGGGCAAATACTTTTTCACAGCACTCTACATATACATATGTGTGTGTGCCTCTGTCTCACCCTTGGTGACGTCGGTGATGCAGTACTTGAAGTCAGGGCTACCACCACAGCACCAGGACATATCCTCTATGTTGAAAGACTGGTTGGAGCGTAGCATAATGATCTCGATGGCACTTGACTTGAGCAGGGCGATCTGGTCCTCAGCAGTCAGCCCTCTGGAAAAACAATAACATGTACTGAGCCAAACATGCAGTGTGACAGGGTGCCCTTACCCATCACCACATCACACATAGGGCCTCTTTTCGGATTCTATTATACCAGCTGAAGAATGAGGCAATAGGAACCCGTTTCTCCCATTGTGCGATTCAGTCCAGATTTAAAGACTGGGTTCCATTGGTAGCAAAAGATGGGGGAATCAGCATAACACCATACCCAGGCTGGACTCTTGGAGCCCATTGGATAATGCCTGTATTTTACTTCCTAACAAAACAAAGTAGTTCTTATCCTTGAAACTGGAATTGCAGGATTGTCTGAACACAAAAAAGCTATTTCCATCTCATACTCATTTTTTGTACCCACAGACATGTCTTCTGACAGGATGAGTGAATCAGCACTGTTCTCTAGAATGTTCTAGGGGAGGAGAGAAACAGGAAGGACAAGATGTACAATGGATTATATGGTTACCAGGACGACACATTCCACTGTTTTCTTTTGAGCATGAGCACACAGGGGCATGCTGTTCTTCCCCTCCACCCACATCTCTCCCCATCCATATTCACACACCCGTACCAAGGTTAAGACCATACTAGAAAATGACATTACCCAAGGTAAATGTGTGTACTTGCTAGTCTTGAAGTATATGGTTGTGAAAGAGTGGTTGTGAGAAAATGGAGGCACACACCAAGAAATGTAGGCGCACAATGAAAATATTTGAGGTAATAAAGCAATAATCCTTCCTTTTTCTCGGCACACTGGTGCTCCAAAATGTAAACATCAGGTCGAACACCAAAATATTTAGGCACATATTCAGCTAAAATGGTCACAATGAAGTGGTTGTGACTGCAGCAGTACTATGGTTTTCATAGGCCAACTGGTTAGTATTGGCAAAGATTATCTATATACTAACAGGATACTGGACTGACTGCTCTCACTATGAGAATACGTCTGCAAAGGCGGAAGGCAGGCGGGAGACGGTAGGATTAGTTGGGAACATTATAGCCAATGAGAGGGCAGATACATGCGTGAACAACATGCACAACTACGATATAAAGTAATTTGTCTCAAAGTTGCCGTAATGCTACGTGCGCACAGTCACAAAAACCTAAAATTCTATTCGATCAAATAAACCTTGCGTAGCAAATTAGCAATTCAATTTTATGTTGCCCATTAACCTCCATACAAAAAAAATCCCCAGTTCCACTGGTTAACCTTGTATTTTCACATTTGCCTCCTCTTCTCTGGTTATAGTGAGCTATTTTGGGGTGGTTTAAAGATTTGGAGATATTATAGCGGGCTATTTTAGTAAGCTTGAGTGATTACTACTTATCATAAGCCATGTGTGTTTGTACAAAATCTATACTAGCACTTATTGGTAGTAGACTACACTGGGTTTACATTTTTCAATTACAGCATTATTTAATCTGCAGTTATTCTTCTGCTATGTATTCTGTTGAGAATAATATGTACATTATAATAATATCTTCCAATTACAACTATTACATCTTAACTTTTAAAATAATGCAATCTATTAGCTTCCAAAATGCAAGTAGGTATGTGTATCTGTCCGATAACATGTTCTGATGGAATAGCTTGTCCTGCACTTTGTAAAGACACAGTGCATTGACAGAATTTTTTAAAGACATTGGTCCCTTTCTAAACACAGCAATGTGAATGCAAAGAAGTGAGGGCCCCCCCGCCCCCCTCTCCCAGAGTTCACTTTAAAGAGGACCGAGATCGGTGCCAAATCCACATTTTGCCTTTAAAGTATATGGGGTTTATGCAAATTTAAAATGGTTATAGTTTAAAAAAAGTGTCAATCTTTTCACAAACTAAATTGAGTCAGTCTGTATATGTCAAACAAATGGTTACAAAAATCTGTATACAAGCACATTATTCCAGAACGTTTTGCACATTTGAAAGTTTGAATGGCGTTTCTAGCTTAAATGATTGAAGACGATTCACTAGAAGCGAGCAGAGTTTTTCCCATTCAAACCTATAGCCACAACATTTGCATTGGGATATATGCAAACGTTGTTGTGCGAAAAGTATAAGTAGTAACAAAACTGTTTTTCCCCTAGCAAACTGAAGACTGGTAACTTTTACAGTTGTTTTGGTGCTACAGGTGCCAGCAGAAGGCAAATAATAAGATAAAGTATGTTTGATTTATTAAGTTGTTTTGCTTTCAGCAGGCACACCTAATTACAGGGAATCTTGATCCGCTGTGCCCGTACAGCACCTCTGACTGCTGGGGAACAGGCAGTCTCCCTGCCAACGACTGACATCATGAGCCACACTAACACAGGCTGCCAGGCGAACATAGCCAGCCAGGTCATTCTAAACAGATCCTGTAACTGAATGGGAATCCTGAAGACATGTAACACCGACTGATATGGCTGGTGAGAGAGATCCGTTTACACCTGTGAGCTCACCCTTCCTCACAAATACAGGTTTCTGCCATTTGCCTGAATGCTTCCTGAGACCGAAGTTCAAATAAGTACTGTAAGCACAGCACATAGGCTTTGATAGTTCATGGAGATCAACTATTGGGGAAAGGGTGCAGGAATGACTCAAACGCAGGTCAGTAAAATTTACCATTTTCCACAATATGAGAGTTTACCATTTCCCTATGCATATTTGACTTTGGCCTTTCCGCATTTAATCATTTTGAGAATTCATACCCGCAGTAAATCAACTCTCAAGTGAGTCTATGAATGTTAAATTTGTCTGGCACACCCTTCCCCATGCCGAGGACATCATTACGGCTTTGTCGGAACCACATGTTATACATGAAACAGCTTGCTGTGAATGTGTATTCATGGCATGTTCTGTACAACATGTTCCCTGACTGCATACATCTGGGGATAGATCAGGAGCCTTATTTGAACACGTCATGTGATGCAATCACTCTGTTCCAGCGTATTCCAGGAAGAGCACTGAGCAGTACTCGCCGGAGGCCTTAAGTGTTTATAAAATGCCACACACACACACACACACACACACACACACACAGTACAAAAGCTTGTAGCTATGCAATTAATGAAGTCGTTAAACCCACAGAAATAACTACTAAAGGCTTAATGGACAGAAGGAGCCTAAAAGATCAACATGTTGTTGTGTAATTGCCTAATTAAAGATACAGAAGATGGTGGAGCAACCATTTGTGTAGGTCCTACACAATCCCTTTAATGTACTATTGTAGGGCTCCGGGGTGAATGTTCTACTACGTACAATCCTAACTTCAACCATTAGTGGGCAAAATGTAGAACTGACCCCAGACCAGAAGGCACATGATATGCAAAGTCACCCACCTGAAGCCAGGGATCATTTTAGCGAAGCCAATGACCTTCTGGATGCTGTAACTGACCAGGTCAGCCAGGTGGGGTAACATGGAGAGCTTGGAGCCATCGTCCTCACTGGAGTCCGGGCTGCCTGCACTGTCCTGGTACATCATCAACAGACTGCTGAATTTCATCAGCTTGGTGTCCACCGACTCTACACAGGGAGAGAGTATAAAGGTGTTTAATGGAGATGGTAGAAAGAGAGGTGTTCAATAATAAAGAGAAATGATAAATGTTAGAGTTAATGGGGAATGTGAACGAGGGAGAGATGTCAGTGGCAGTAAATGGTTGCTAAAGGAAGCAAAAGGGTGACAATGAAATGGTACAAAAGGCCATTCAACTCTTCCAGGGCCCAGTTTCCCGAAAGTGATGTAACTTAGGCTTATGAGTGCTTTAACAACGCATCTTTCCTACACCAGCCGGAGATATAACATGCGTTTCCCAAAACACCACGCGAAGAGGACACTAGAAGTGCATTGTTGGAGCATGTGTCGATACTGGTTGGATCGAAAGAAAGGCAGTGCTTCTCTCAGATCATCTTTCTCAATTCAAATCTCATCTTAGCATTTGTATTATTCACATTAACTACAATAGATCAGCTCCCAGAGAGATATTACCACCTACGGCTGCAAATATTGAGGTAGCTTACTCTAATGCTTATCCAATAAAATTCAAATGCTTATCCAATAAAATTCAAATGCTTATACAATAAAATTCTACTGCTTACCGCACATTATGAAATATATTCAGACAGTAGCAAAACAGAACTCATTTTATTGAACATTAAATGCATTTCAATATGATTGAAAAAGGCCTGCAGTACTGCAGTAACAGTAATCATACCCCTAGACTGACACCAATTTTGTCGTGTTACAGCTGGATTTTTTTTTTTAAATATAAATTTGACCAAATGTTATGAAAAGTACACTGCTCAAAAAAATAAAGGGAACACTAAAATAACATCCTAGATCTGAATGAATGAAATATTCTTATTAAATACTTTTTTCTTTACATAGTTGAATGTGCTGACAACAAAATCACAAAAATTATCAATGGAAATCAAATTTATCAACCCATGGAGGTCTGGATTTGGAGTCACACTCAAAATTAAAGTGGAAAACCACACTAAAAGCTGATCCAACATTGATGTAATGTCCTTAAAACAAGTCAAAATGAGGCTCAGTAGTGTGTGTGGCCTCCACGTGCCTATATGACCTCCCTTCAACGCCTGGGCATGCTCCTGATGAGGTGGCGGATGGTCTCCTGAGGGATCTCCTCCCAGACCTGGACTAAAGCATCCGCCAACTCCTGGACAGTCTGTGGTGCAACGTGGCGTTGGTGAATGGAGCGAGACATGATGTCCCAGATGTGCTCAATTGAATTCAGGTCTGGGGAACGGACGGGCCAGTCCATAGCATCAACGTCTTCCTCTTGCAGGAACTGCTGACACACTCCAGCCACGTGAGGTCTAGCATTGTCTTGCATTAGAAGGAAACCAGGGCCATCGCACCAGCATATGGTCTCACAAGGGGTCTGAGGATCTCATCTCGGTACCTAATTGCAGTCACGCTACCTCTGGCAAGCACATGGAGGGCTGTGCGGCCCCCCCAAAGAAATGCCACCCCACACCATGACTGACCCACCACCAAACCGGTCATGCTGGAGGATGTTGCAGGCAGCAGAACGTTCTCCACGGCGTCTCCAGACTCTGTCACGTCTGTCATATGTGCTCAGTGTGAACCCAATTTCATCGGTGAAGAGCACAGGGCGCCAGTGGCGAATTTGCCAATCTTGGTGTCCTGCACGGTGTTGGGCTGTAAGCACAACCCCCACCTGTGGATGTAGGGCCTTCATACCACCCTCATGGAGTCTGTTTCTGACCATTTAAGCAGACACATGCACATTTGTGGGCTGCTGGAGGTCATTTTGCAGGGCTCTGGCAGTTCCTTTCTTTCCCTGGTCTTCGTGGTTGAATCTGTGTTTGACATTCATTTCTCGACTGAGGGAACTTACAAATAATTGTAGGTGTGGTGTACAGAGACTAGGTCATTTTAAAACACTACTATGGCACACTGAGTCCATGGAACTTATTATGTGACTTGTTAAGCACATTTTTACTCCTGAACTTATTTAGGCTTGTCTCAACAAAGGGGTTGAATACTTATTGACTCAAGACATTTGGAGAGACTTGTCAATAAGGACAAGGGTAGTCCTCCTCATCATGTTAATGGAACATGCGATTGTGGTGCATGTATACTGTGTGCCTTCGCGTGAGCATGTGTCCCTCACCTGGTGAGTGGTTGAAGGAGTCTGAGGAGGCATCTGACAGCGAGTGAAGGGAGGCTGCACGACTGGCACTGCGTGTTACTGGCCCGTCTCGCACCGGGGGCTGCAAACACACAACACATGCATTCAACATAGACAAAAAGTATTCTTGTTATATCTTGTAAAGTGCACATGGGAGTGATTGACAAAACAACAGACGCAGAATCACTTGAAGTGAAAATGTTAAAACATTCAAATGCATGTCATGCAATAGCTGTGATTTCATATTGCAATAAAAAATATATAGCAAAAAAAGTTAAAAGGTGAGTGGCTAAGAATATTTAGACCAGTACAGACCCTGAAGCGAGAGAAGTCGGAGTAGGAGTCATCGTAGGTCTTGTGGTGAGCCTCTACCAATGATGCGATGACCTGGCTCTGCTCATCATTCAGCCTTGGTCTCAGGGCCTCCCGCGCCGCCTCCTCCTCCTTCCTCTTCTGGATCAGATCTTTCTTCCTCTGCACCTCCTCATCTGTCAGGATGACTGGGGGAGAGGGAGGCGAAGGGGAGACAGGTGAGAAGAGGAGGAGGGAAACCAGTAACACAGCTAGCCTGATTGCCTTTCACAGGAGCCTCTCTCAGATCCCCTGACAACCGTGGTCGATTAAGTGAGCTTCTATCACCAGCTGATCGCTTTCTTCACACAAACAGCAGCTCTGAGAGAGGGTTGAAACAAGACTCTGTAGAATGCGTATAGGGTTATGTTCTTCCAAGGAGAACCACCATTAGCACCAACAAGTGTCATCTGAGCTGTTCTGTTTCTCAAACAAACATAATGCCAATTTTCCATAGTGCGGTAAACCACTACAAGATGATACACGAAGCAATGTTGAAATATAGAAATGTACCAGACAGAGGTTATCAACTACACATAAGTAAATACATGGAAACTAAACTAGAAGTTAATTTTAGTTTCAACGGATGAAAAAAATAATCATATCAAATGTACCAGACAGAGGCTAACCTCACCGGAGACATTGTGTTTACGAGCATTACAAAATAAAAATGTACATACGCATGTTATCCAATCATTTCACCCACACCCGTCACACGTGTGACCAAGCATTTGCGTAGCCAAGCACTAAAACAGAACTTGGATCTAGGTGAGACAAAACGCGATGCAAGTCCCGCTTCTCCCATCTACTCAGTTGAGCAGGCTAGTAATAGGGGTTGCAACAATTTTGGCAGATCATTTTAGAAAGAAAGGGTCCAAATTGTCCAGCCCGGCTGATTTGTGGGGGTCCAGATTTTGCAGCTCTTTCAGAACATCAGCTGACTGGATTTGGTAGAAGGAGAAATGGCGAAGGCTTGGGTGAGTTAATGTGGGAGGTGCAGTACTGTTGACCGGGGTAGGGGTAGCCAGGTGGAAAGCATGGCCAGCCATAGAAAAATGCTTCTTGAAATTCTCAATTATAGTGGATTTATCGGTGGTGACAGTTTCCTATCCTCAGTGCAGTGGGCAGCTGGGAGAAGGTGCTCTTATTCTCCATGGACTTCACAATGTCCCAGAACTTTTTTGAGTTTGTGTTGCAGGAAGCAAATTTCTGTTTGAAAAAGCTAGCCTTGGCTTTTCTAACTGCCTGTGTATATTGGTTTCTAACTTCCCTGAAATGTTGCATTTCACTTTCATTTTGCAGTCTAGAACCAAACATCAATTAAACACCCAGCAGGCAGCCACAGTCCATGAACAAATAAACTGAACTACAGCAAATGTTGAGCAGCAAAGTCCGGCAATGATAAAAATAAGCTAAGATTTTATTTTGGCCACCATCACTTTTCCTTGAAGAGTCACATTTAACATGCCCATTAAAACCCAAGAAGCTAGGCACTTACATTCCAGCACTAGAAGGGCTCATTAAGCAATCAGCGAGTGGAGCTGTCAATGAGCACTCACAACGCTTCACAGCGCTCACCGTGCTTCACAGCACTCACCGCTCATAGCATTCACCGGGTGGGCTTTGTTGGGCAACAGCTTGTGTTCACACATTCATTGGCTGGGAATCTAAAACAGGCTTGTTTAATAGCCCGATGCACAAACACAAGATATTCTCCCAAAGAAACATCTAAAGGTAGAGCACCCCACATAGGAACCATTAGGAAGAAACCACAAGAAATCTTAAAACTATACTGAACAACAATATAAAGCAACATGTAAACTGCTGGCCCCATGTTTCATAAGCTGAAATGAAAGATCCCAGAAATATTCCAAAACCACCATAAGCTTCTCTCAAATTGTGTTCAAATTTGTTTACATCCCTGTAAGTGAGCATTTCTCCTTTGCCAAAATAATCCACTCACCTGATAGGTGTGGCTTATCAAGAATCTGATTAAACAGCATGATCATTACACAGGTGCACCTTGTGCTGGCTGGGGACAATAAAAGGCCACTAAAATGTTGTCACACAACACCACAGATGTCTCAAGTTGAGGGAGCACGCAGTTGCAAGATAATTTCTCTACCACATGCCACCACCAATGTTGTTTTAGTGGCCTACATTAAGCCTGTTTGGGATTCTCTGGATCGATGTGTACGACAGCGTGTTCTAGTTCCTGACAATATCAAGCAACTTCGCTCAGCCATTGAATAGGAGTGGGACAACATTCCACAGATCATAAACAGCCTGATCAACTATATGTGAAGGAGATATGTCGAACTGCATGAGGCAAATGTTGGTCACACCTGATACTGACTGGTTCTGTTCCACACCCGTACCATTTTTTCAAGGTATCTGTGACTAAACAGATGCATATCTGTATTCCCAGTCATGTGAAATCCATAGATAAGGGCTTAATTTAAATTGACTGATTTCCTCATAGAAACTCAGTTAAATCTTTGAAATTGTTGCATGTTGAGTTTCTATTTTTGTTCAGTGTAGTTGATATTTTAACCTGCATGTCATGATGGCGTACGATGTGGATGAACAAAATCAATATGCACGTGGTAGGTGTAGTCATGTAACTGCTACACGTTAGCCTTATAGATACACAGAAACTAAATGCCTTATCTAAGTGAGTCACATGTGAATCAGCTTCACGGCAAGACATTCCTGTCTTGACTGATGCTTTCTAGAAACTTCTGCTCACTTCATTTGCACAAAATGGCATTTGCGTTATTCATGCAAAAAGCTTTCCGGACTACCCTTGTCAGAAAAGGTATTACGCAACTGTAAAACAAATGTTGGCTGTTTCATGCTCACATGCTGACAGATCAAGTTAACAGCAGCTGTGCCTGTGGTAGAATGTATTTGATGTTTTTGTCTATTATTTGCCAATAGTCTTCCCACTGTGAACAGCAAATTGAACAAAAAGAATTCATAAAACAGTTTTTGGGAGCTGACCGTAACCACAACCAGGCAGCTGGCTCGTGTTATGCAGTGCATTCAGAAAGTATTCAGACACCTTCACTTTTTCCACATTTTATTACGTTACAGCCTCAAAATGTATTAAAAACAAATTCCCCTCACCAATCTACACACAATACCCAATAATGACAAAGCAATAAAATAATATTTAGCAAATTTATCAAAAATAAACAATGAAATAGACTGGAGGTCCTGAGCGTTCTGGAGCAGGGCTTCATCAAAGATCTCTGTACTTTGCTCTGTTCATCTTTCCCTTAATCCTGACTAGTCGCCCAGGCCTTGCCACAGAACATACCCACAGCATGACTCTGCCACCACCATGCTTCACCGTAGGGATGCTATAGGTGATGAGCGGTGCCTGGTTTCCTCCATATGTGACACTTGGCATTCAGGCCAAAGAGTTCAGTCTTGGTTTCATCAGACCAGAGAATCTTGTTTCTCATGGTCTAAGAGTCCATTAGGTGCCTTTTGGCAAACTCCAAGCAGGCTGTCATGTGTCTTTTACTGAGGAGTGGCTTCTGTCTGGCCACTCTACCATAAAGGCCTGATTGGTAGATCGCTTCAGAGATGGGTGTCCTTATGGAAGGTTCTCCGATCTCCACAGAGGAACTCTAACTCCAATCAACTTGTAGAAACATCTCAAGGATGATAATTGGAAACACGATGCACCTGGGCTCAATTTATAGTCTCATGGCAAAGGGTCTTAATACTTATATATAAAAAAACTGAATTACCTTATTTACATAACTTAGTAAAAATGTCTAAAAACCTGTTTTTGCTTTGTTACCATACGGTATTGTGTGTAGATTGATGAGGAAAACATTTTATTTAACCAATTTTAGAATAAGGCTGTAACGTAGGAAAATGTGGAATTTGTGAAGGGGTCTGAACACTTTCCGAATGGATTGTATGCTAGCTAGTAGCTACCTATTTAACTATGCTGCTGTCGCCAACATTTGATTTAATCTATTGCCATATTTAAGGATTATCCAATGGATTATCCACAATGGAGACATGTTCAGAATTAGAGGTGGATCACCCTTACTCCATCATAGACAGTCTTACTGTTACTGGCTGGTTGACTGGGCTGACATCAAGCCAGAATGGGACACTCCGTAGCCCATCTAGTATGGCATAGTCAAAAGGACTGCCGAAGCACCCAAGCTAGCCAACAATGGTGATTTCCCAGAATTTGCCAGCTATTGTCTGCTGCGCTGTCTAGCTAGTATTTCACAGTGCCTTCTGTATTGCTGGCACAGCACTGAGGTGACAGACAGCTGGCTGAGGACAGAAAAATGGAGCTGTTTACCACAGAATGTCCCCACATTTAGTAATTAGTCTAGTGCCTAGATCGCCATGGCGGAGGACTGAGATGCAGGGAGAGCGATCCTCGATGGGAATTCAAAGATTAATCATAAAAGATTAATTAATACTCAAAGGTGCTCCCACAAAGTGATTTGTACTGCATACAAGGTAAAGTATTGGATTCTTTAGGCACTACCCACACTAAGACATTTTCCCATTTCACTACCTTTTCAAGCTTTCTTTTCAATTATATGAAAGCAAGCTTTGATTTTAAACTTCCAGGACCATCAGGCTTGATTGAGTGAGCCATTTTGTCTTGTAGTAATTTAATTTCAATAGTAGTAATTTAATTTCACCTCTTTGCAGAATGAGCACAGAGGGGCCATTTCTGGCTGCCCTCCTGTTAACCCTGTAGCATAAGGGAGTGTGGATAATTGTGTACTCTTCACTGATTTGGCAGGCGGCAGAGTGGGCAGGACTGCTCTGTTTTGCTCACAAACTAGGGGCGAGGCCTTGGATTGACCAATTAAAGCGTTACAACACCCACTGGTTATGACCTTCAACTCTCATTACTTTCATTAACACACACAGCTGTGCAAAACACCTCTGTGTAGCATTCAACATGATTTATACATGTGAACATAGTACTATATCAGCCACATACGGTAACTATCACTCCAAAAAAAAAAAAAAAAGAGGGCCAACAGGCAAACTTCAAAGAGCATTTAACATCAACATTCTACTTTACATAACCGCCTGCATTTGTGTCCACATCAAGCTGATCCTAGCTCGATTGGATGAGAGCGGCGACTCGGCAACCAATCGCAAGTCTCACTCCATGCCACACCCGTCTGAAATATTTCAGGGCATGCCACATGTTATTGTTTTCACATGAGTGAGTACCCACATGACTGGGGCATGCTGTGCCAGGCAGCACTGTGGCCTGGAGCTTTAGCGCTGGTGCAGACAAAGAGGCCATTTTAGCTGTCTGGATCCTTTTCCAGGGGCCTCATTTCGGCTTGTGACGGTTTGCGGGCTAGGCTCCACAGAAGCAGCCGGAGCATTGTTGAACTGGTCTTTATTTCGCTCTCCCCTCCTTCGCCCCTCTGTTACCTCAAAATGCACAGCTTGTTTATTTTCATAACCCTGCTGACTTGTTGGTGTTGAAGCATGGTAAACTGGAGGGCATTTTATAAAGAAGGATTCTATGACCTTAGCCAGCTAATTTTGGGGAAACAACCATATTTTCTTAGTCGGTACAGAACGTAAAATACAGTACAACCCTGGTCTATTTTTCTGGCTGAAAGCAACACAAATACAGACATAAAAAATAACATGTCCAGGCAAAGATGATTATGTAAAACAGACAGTAGTAACATACTGTACAGTAGAGTGTGTACTGTACATCTGTTTTGCTCTTTCCCATGATGGAAACAGTCTTCAGCCAGAATGAGCCAAGCACTTAAAGGGCTGAAGTTAACTGTATTTATGACCAGTTAGAAATCAGGTGTCTCCGAGTACTCACACTCCTTCATCATACCCATGTCCACGCAGCATTTGAGCCGGCAGGCCTGGCAGTGGCGCCGGTTGTCCTTGGTGATGGAGCAGCTGCCGTTGAAGGGGCAGGTGAAACTGGCCTTACGCTTCATGCTGCGTCTGGTGGGGGCAGATAGAGACAGAGCTGGCTCACTAGCACATTAAAAGAGGAAGATGCATTAAAACCGTGCTGCTAATATTGCTATTTTACAGGAAATGGAAGGCAGGCGGGATTATTACGCAACTGGGTTACACTACCACCCTCACAGTAAAAACAAACATTTCATGAGCAGTCACAGTGTTCCATTCGAACAGAAAAACAGAAATACAGCCTTGACATACAGCAAGCACCTGAGGCACATAGTTTAGAAATAGATTAACACACAAAAATGATAGATAAAACACACAGATCAGTAGAGCACTAGAGTCCCTCTTGTTCACCCCCAAACACACACAGGGGTTTCAAAGGGTGTCTTATGCCCTTTCTCCCAAATAGTTAACAAATTAAGCATGACAGACATGAGAGGACCACTGACTAAGAGTTTTGTTTAATGAGAACATGATGTCTGAGAAAGACACAGCCTGGCATTTTCTCCTTTCCTGTCAGCACTTTCTGTAATCCACATACATCGGTTACATTTTCCCAAGCTGGGAAGGGGAACAGCTCAGCTATAAATTCAGCGGGAATAGCTTGTCTATGGCAAACAATTTTCCCTTTACTTGTAAGATATACAGGTGTTGGAAGCACAGTCTGAAAGTATTCAGACCCCTTCACATTTTGTTGTTACAGCCTTATTTTAAAAATATATTTCAGAATGAGGCTGAACAAAATGTGGAAAAAGTGAAGAGGATATGAATACTTTCCGAATGCACTGTAAGTGTCGATATGACAGCAGTCAAAAATAGTCAATCAGGTCGTGCTTGTGTGCATCTTCATGCAATGGAATCAGTTGGATTTCATTTAGCGGTTATTCCTTGTCCTAACAGTTGACACAATTTCTTTTAAACTTTCACTTGCTTGAAACACTGACATACCTTTGTCAGTACAGCATAATAGTCTCAGGTTCTCTATCGTCCATGGTGACCCTTCTCCCGTTGCCAACATAAAGTTCCACATGCCTCATCACCATATTCTCCGACACTCACTCACCTGCTGCCCATGGTGGATATTTTCCCAGATTTTAAAAAGGTGTTCAGCATGTACAATTACACACGCTTTCTCAGGGTAATATGTGATTGGAATATGTTCCGGGATTCAGCTGATGGCATTGAGGAGTTTACCTCATCAGTCACAGGCTTCACAGTGACTGCATGTACATATCACAACCAGAAGCCATGGAGTACAAGCAGCACTGAGCTAAAGGCTAGAGCTACTGCTTTCAAGGAGCAAGACACTAATCCAGACGCTTATAAGAAATCCTGCTACCCACTCAGCCAGTTTGATGGTTTGTCTCTAAGTGTTGAATCCAACTACACCAGCTCTGACGCTCGTCGGATGAGGTAGGGCTTGCAAACTATCCCGGATTATAAAGGGAAACCCAGCCGTGAGCTGCTCAGTGAAGCGACCCTACCAGACAAGCTAAATGCCTACTATACTGACTTTGTAGCAAGCAACACTGAACCATTCATGAGCGCACCAGCTGTTCCGGACGACTGTGTGATCACGCTCTCCGTAGCCAATGTAAAACAGGTTAACATTCACAAGTCCAGATGGATTACCAGGACGCGTAGTGGCAAAGGTCTACACTGACATTTTCAACCTCTCCCTTACTCAGTCTGTAATAACTACATGTTTCAGGCAGATAGTCCTACTGCCCCGTAGCATTCACATTTGTAGCCAGGAAATGCTTTGAAAAGGCTGGTGATGGCTCACAACACCGTCAGCCCAGAAATATTGGACCCACTTCAATTTGCATACCGCACAATCTCTATTGTACTCCACACTGCCCACTCCACAGTGACAACAGCACAGCGTTCAACACCATAATATACACAAAGCTCATCACTAGGCTAAGGACCCTGGAACTGGACACTTCCCTCTGCAACTAGATCCTGGACTTCCTGAAGGACACCTCCCAGATGGTGAGGGTCACGCTGTCACTCAACACTGGGGCCCCTCAAGGGTGCGTGCTCAGTCCCCTCCTGTATTCCTGTTCACCCACAACTTCGTGGCCGCTCACTACTCCAAGACCATCATTAAGTTTGCAGATGGCGCGACGCTGGTAGGCCAGATCACCGACGACGATGAGACAGCCTACAGGAAGTAGGTCAGAGACCTGGCAGTGTGGTGCCAGGACAACAACCTCTCCCTCAATGTGAGCAAGACTAAGGAACTGATTGTGGACTACAGGAAAAGGAGGGCTGAGAATGCGAACCCCACTAACATCAACGGGGCTGTAGTGGACAGGGTCGAGAGCTTCAATTTCCTTGGTGTCCACATCACCAAGGACATATCCTGGTCCAAAAACACCAACAGTCGTGAAGAGGGCACAACATTGCCTCTTCCCCCTCAGGAAGCTGAAAAGATTTGGTATGGGCACTCAGATCCTCAAAAAGTTCTACACCATCGAGAGCATCCTGATTGGTTGCATCACCGCTTGGTATGACAACTGCTTGGCATCCAACCACAAAGCACTAGAGGGTAGTGCGTACAGCCTTACCATCCAGGACCTATATACCAGGCGGTAGGGCTGGACGACATGGCCAAAATATATCAGGGTATTTTTTTTTTTATAAATAAAAATTGAGCTGTGTGACTATTTTATGTTTTTGAATAATAAAAGTTCTAAATATGCTTTATGAGGAGTAGTGAATGACCCTAGGACGGCAACACATGAATTCAACGTGGCTCTAAAAGGTGTTCTCCAAAAAATATATTTAATCAATTTCTGCATTTCCTGCATTCATTAGAGATAATTTCCACACTGCCACGTAGGGCTGCACGATA